>NC_080168.1:91241410-91364650 GCF_950295315.1 Erinaceus europaeus | reverse complement strand
CTTCTGCTTTCAGGTATATATTTTGCAGTAGTTTATGGATACGTGTGAACATAAGCTCTCTCTCACAGAAACTGGTGTATATCTAGGTTATGGGACTTTGTTAGAAAGTGAACTACCTGAGATGAAATTAGAGTGTACTATAAAAGGAAAGGTCTCACCCGAGTAATGAAGCTGAAGGGTTGTCATTCCACATGTGAAGTCTCTGGACCCAGTCTGAGGTGAAGCATGTTGAGGTGGCAATCGTTGCGTTGGTTAGGTTGTGATCGGCAGATGCAATATTATTTGGTTTGGATTGGGAGACGCATATGGGAAAGTGGGCCCTGTCCAAGGGTTCCAGGACTGGGGGAAGTAGGGGCTCTATAGTGGAGATGTGAGGTTCCTGCTGTCTTAGGGTTCAAAAAGACAATCGATAGTTAATGTTATCATCACATTATTTGGTAATTGGGTTAACTTTGAAAAGTCCTTTTGTTATGGTTTGCTGTACAGTATCCAGTATCTTGTATATAGCTGTGCTATTGGATGCTTTTAATCTACTTGGTCTAGGCTTTTGAGAGAGTCCGCATATCAAATACACAGCCTATATATTAAAAAGATTCAGTTTGTGTTTTGAGAAACTTTGAGACATACAATTGATTTTCCCCCTCTCATATTAATTAACTACTGATTTATATGTCTACATTTTGCTAGGAGTGTACATAAACACCATTCCCACCACCAAAGGACTGTGACCCATCCCTCCCGCCCACTCCCACCCCCCACTGGCCCAGGAAGCTGCATGTCTACCCCTCACCACTGGGTTTTTACTTTGGTGCCCTACTTACAATTTGATCAGGTCCTGCTTTTAGTTTCCCTTTCAGATCTTCTTAGTCAACTTCTGTTGATGAGTGGGATCATCCCATACTCATCTTTATCTTTCTGACTTAGCTGACTTAACATAATTCCTTCTAGCTCTGTCCAAGATGGGTCAGAGAAGGTGGGTTCATTGTTCTTGATAGCTGCATAGTATTCCATTGTGTATATATACCACAGCTTTCTCAGCCACTCATCTGTTGTTGGGCACCTGGGTTGCTTCCAGGTTTTAGCTATTATGAATTGTGCTGCTATGAACATAGGAGTACACAAATCTTTTTGGTTGGGTGTTACAGAGTCCTTGGGGTATAACCCCAGGAGAGGGATTACTGGATCAAATGGAAGGTCCATATCTAGCCTCCTTCCTTCCTTCCTTCCTTCCTTCCTTCCTTCCTTCCTTCCTTCCTTCCTTCCTTTCTTTTTTTTTTTATAGCTAAGTTTTATTTATGAAGTTTTTTTTTTTTTTTTTTGCTTGTTAGTGGAATGGCATTTTATTTTACTTTTTGGAATCAATTTGAACTTGATATCAACATTATAATGGTTCTTTTTGTGGTTTGGTTTTATTATTTCATCGATCTTAAAATGTAAAGTGTTAACTAGCATTTCTTTGACCTTTCTTCTGGGCTATAATTTAAGTGTCAGTTGATTTTTTTCCCTCCCTTTTCTTCCAGCTGTATAACCCATGTAACAGAACCAGAATCATCAGGTAGTCAAAATAGGAACAATATAAGTAGTGTTTAAACAGCCTTACTTTGAATTTTCCTTACAATTATTCTTCACCATTTCTTCAGCAACCCTCTCACCCCTATTAAATCCTAATTCTGTTTTCTGAGAACATTTTCCCCTATCTCTCATTGTATTTATATTTCTTTAAAAAGTGTATCATTCAGAACTTAAAAAATAATTCCCTTTTCAGGATACTGTTGGTAGATTGATAATACCTGATAGCTATTTATTCACCCAGCAAATCTTGCACTTGGCACCATGTGTGCTTAACCTACTGTGCTATGCCCAACTCCCAAACTGTATTATTCTGTTCATAATATCTGATAGGTAAAAATAAGCTCTCATAATTATATTTTAATTATCAAGTTAGTAATTAAATTTGTAACTTTATTTGGGAGTCATTTGTATTTTTACATCTCTGAATGGTCTTTCCTTTATTTCAAGTAGATATTTTCTTTCTTTTGACAGTTTATTATATAGTTGATTGTGTTCTACCTTCTTTAATTTCAATCATCTTTTAACACTGACTGGGGGAGTTTATTCCTTCATTGACTTAATTGTGCTTCAGTGTTTCTCTAGTTCTCAGCCACACATTTTTTCTTTTTTATTTAAGAAAGGATTAATTAACAAAACCATAGGGTAGGAGGGGTACAATTCTACACAATTCCCACCACCCAATCTCCATATCCCACCCCCTCCCCTGATAGCTTTCCCATTCTCTATATTGTTTGGCTTCGTATGTTAACTCTCTTTTCAGTCACCAAGTTCCAGATGTCATCAGCCACACATTTAACATGTTCTCTCTCTGATGACTTAACCTCTTCTTTGATAAGTATCAGACAGTTCATGTATTTGTAGAAAGAGTTTTATTTTTTGAAAATAAGGCCCAGAGCTCCAGTGGTACACTTGGTTAGTGCATGGTATTTATATGCCAGAAATAAGGCCCGGGAGATAACTCACCAGTAGCATATCTACTTTATCATGCGCATGACTCAGGTTCCAACCCAACCCCTACCACACTGTGAGATTTAGTGATGTGATGCTTTTCCCTCCCTCCTCTTGTCAGTTTGACTCTTTTTCTGTTTGGAAATGTCAAACTGGAGCAATGAAGCCCTGACAATTAAAAAGAAAAAAAAAAAAAAAAAGACCAACTCAAGATAGATTATGGTCATTTGGTTCTTAAAACTATATAAAAGGGGACCAGGGTGGTGGCGCACCTGGTTAAGTGCACATGTTACAATGTGCAAGGACTTGAGTTCAAGCCCCTGGTCCCTACCTGCAAGGGGAAAGCTTTTACAAGTGGTGAAGCAGGGCTGCAGGTGTCTCTCTGTCTCTCTCCATCTCTATCACCCCCTTCTCTCTTGATTTCTGGCTGTCTTTATCCAATAAATAAATAAAGATAATAAAAAAAACATAAAAAGCATGGGGCTGGTATAGAGTATGTATGTGACCTGGTGTGAGGATTCAGGTTTGGGTGTTGTAAATACCTGGGAGCACCGTGACCCTGGAGAACTGTGTGGATCTTGAATGGGTTCTCTGGTGTCTCTTCCTTTCTCTCTGCCTGAAATTAAAAGAATGAAGAAGAAAAAAGTCCCAGTGCAGTGGAATCATGAATGTGTATAACCCAAGCACTGTCCCCACTAGATATAATAACTATATATGGTACAATGACTTTTACAATAAACATTACAATCCTTACTACTTTTTATTATGCATATGTCTAACACAAGTACGTATATGTGACTAGGCAATCGAGAAAAAAAATGTTTGGAAACAAAGATACATTATTTTTTCACTTCAGAGATTCCATCCCATGACCTTAGGGCTTGTCAATTGTGGAATAAAGTTAGTGTACCTATTAAATATATGCCATTTAAAACTTTTAAGTGAATAAACTGTAGTCTTAAGATGGTCGTTTAATTACGAAGTGAAGCCAAAATGACAGTTTGATAAACTTTATTGATAAACTCTAATATAATCTGTCATTCATCTTGCAAATTAAAGATATTGACAAATGTGAAATGTGAGTAGTACAATCCTGTTTTGTTTTCCATCAAACCTCTTGAAATGTGGCAATTGTTTGAAAGGAAGGTAATTTTTAAAACTAGGTTAAGGAGAAATTGAAGGTAAATTTTGTCAGACATAAAAGTTGCATTAAAGAAGAAACCAATAAAAATAGAAGTAACATCAAAAGGTGAAATTTCAAGGAAATTATATTTTGAAGCTACTGAACTATATAAACCCGTGGAATACAATAAAGTAAAATTTTCCCAGTGAACTGTGTGACAGTCTTTCACTGAGTTTATGTTGAAATCAAACACTTAAAAATCATTTTTGTTTTCTCTTCTGGGTAAAACTTTTTGACATATTCAGATTTTTTTTTCTCTATTAACATTGTAAAGGTGCAAGCACAATGAGATAGGTGCAAAAGTGTTTGGGTTAGGGGCTTCAAGCTCTCAGCTACAGCTAGTCATTTATTAAGTTGGAGATACCATAACAAACATATTGAAACAGATGTGTGTGTGTGTGTGTGTGTATACATATATATGATCTTTGTACAACTGAATTTGACCTGAAACAGCATATATACATGACCTTTGTACAACTGAGTTTAACCTGAAAGCAATTGAGACTGTATGAAAACAAAAAAATATTTTTAGTTTTAGAAAGGTCATCAAATTAATGCAAGAAAATGCCCCATCCTGCCCAACCCTCTCTTCCCATAAGCATACATTTTCTAATACCTAGAGGTTTTATTTAGCACAATATTTTGACTTCCTACACTACCATTATGTCATTATTCACCAAAAAAGTACTGATATGTAGAAATAGTATTAAAATGGATGTAGCTAATCAGGAAATAGACTTTACACATTAGAATAGTTCTTAAAGATATTAAAGATATTAACTTGACATATGAAAAACTGTTATAAGAATACTACACAGAAGCATAATTAAATACAATTTAGATTTGTCCTGAATCTGCCGATCAAAACTATTTGTTTGAAAATTAGATCCTTTATATCTCTCTGAATATGCATCAAGTTCTTTTCAATCAGTAATACAATAGATGATTATGGTACTACTCTCAGAAACCTTTTGTATTCATTAGGATTTCATTATAGAGTTAAAGAGGAAATGAAGTAAAGGAGTTGCCTTCTGCCGAAAGAACTTAACCATGTAGTTTGCTTCAGAAGACTGATTACTACAGAGAGAAGGGGGAACGAATGTAATGTGATTTGTTAATGATAACAAAACAATATTGTGGACAACCCCATCACTAGTATCTTTCATTATTATATTGCCATTATTCAATGTTAAGAGTACTTTGCATTTCTATTGTTCTTCACATTCTTAAGAGTTTGATAGTCTTTATTCCTACAGTCCCTTTGCCTTCCAGTTACAACACCACTTGCTGGGAATAATCAGTTGCAATTAAAGTAAATAGCCACAAACAAGTATTTGTTTAAATGTACACACACACACACACACACACACACACACACACACACGCACACATGCAGAAGTTTTCCATCTGAAAACCTATAATGCAGAGACAGCTGCTTGGTAATTGCCACTTTGATCTGAGAGGTGAGTGTGAAATCAGCATCAGTCATCACTTTTCATTCTGAAAGATTTTTAATTTGTGTACTATTGTCTTTGTTGGCGAAATCTTACTCATGAGTCTATAGAGAGCACTTAGCAAATTGAGTTTGCTCACAAATGCTATGTAAAATAGTCTGGGTAAGGAAACTAGCATAATGGGTATGCAAAAACACTCTCATGCCTGAGGCCCCATAAACCCAGGTTCACTACTCCCCACAAGAATCCAGAGGTAAATTGTGCTCTGGTAAAATAAACAGTAAGGGGGCAGAGAAACTAGCATAATGGCTATGCAAAAACACATTTATGCCAGAGGCTCAGAAGTTTTAGGTTCAGTCCCCAGCACCACAACTCAACAGTGCTTTGCTTCCTTTCTTTCTCTTTTTCTCTCTCTCCACATATATATTTCTCTCTCTATCTCGCTCATTAAGATAAATAAAATATTATAAAAACAAAGGATTTTACAATTAATAAATATAATCTAGTTTTGTGAATTTGGTTTGTGGCTTGGTTTTAGAGGAGTAGTCCTCAAAGCTAGGTGATTATAGGGATTTCCCTTGTAACATTTTTTTTTTTCCTTTTAGTCTTATGGCCAATAGCAATGGTAATTCAAAATGATACTCTTAATTTACATTTTAGTGAAATGTTGTTTGACCCTTGGTGAAAACCTTCCTCCCTGAGAATTAAGATAATGGAAACAGCAGATTTTGAGATTACAAGAATCTAAAACTCTTCAAGAGGGCCAGCATATCCAGTTATAAAAGGATCCCCTCTGGTGTCGGGTGATAGTAGCGGGTTAAGCGCACGTGGCGCGAAACACAAGGACCTGCTAAGGATCTGGGTTTGAGTCCTGGGCTCCCCACCTGTAGGGGAGTTGCTTCACAAGTGGTGAAGCAGGTCTGCAGGTGTCTTATCTTTCTCTCCTCCTCTTTCTTCCCCTCCACTCTCCATTTCTCTCTGTCCAATCCAACAACAATGACATCAATAACAACAATAATAAGTACAACAATAAAATAACAAGGGCAACAAAAGGGAATAAATAAATAAATATTTTTTTAAAAGGAGCCCTTCTTATCTTCAACATTTAGTTTATAAACATTTGTGCCCTGTATGAGAGAATCGGCACCAAATTTTTTTTTTATGAATTAAAGCATAGATAGGATCACATCTAATAGAATACCACTCCATTTTTGCAGTGTTTTCTCTTGGGTAGTATTGTAACAATTTTCAGAAATGTTTACCATTATTTTATCAGATAAACTTTGTCTGGACAGTGAGATCTTTGGTGAGACTTAATTTCCTTGCCATACATCTTTGCAGAAACAATATTTTGAAACACACTACTATGGTAAATCACTTATTCTATAAACCCATATGGCAGCAAAAGAAAATTGTCTTCACCATAGGGTTTTTATTTATTTATTTATTTTTGAAAAGATGACAGCACTGCTTCTCCCAGGAAACAAGATTCCAAAGTTAGCAAGCTACCATCAGATAATTAGCAAACCCTCCTGGGAAATAATGCCATTCATTATAGGAGCCTGAGGATGGTCTGGAATATGATATTGACTGACTTCTTTGGCAGACTATACATTCAACAGTGGTAGAGGATAAATCCATTTTAGTGAGAAGTTCATCTTATTGAACCTTTTCATATGATTTTTTTTTTCAGCTGCACTTTGATTTTGTATTTGGCCGACAGCAACCACCAAGGGAGTGATACTGACTCACTCACTCACTCACTGGATGCTGCTCATTGAAAGATTATTCAGTAGTAGGTTCTGTTTAATGACTAAACCTCCTTGTATAAGTATCACTGAATCTGGACCATTTTCTTTTCAGGAAAATCACAACTAAACTTACTGCTCTAAATCTGCCTATGTGTGAGGTGAAGTGTAGAGGGTTCACTCTGTTACTGGCAGATGAAAACCTGGTTCTTTCCCCCCACTGGTTAAGATTAGAGAAGGGAAGTATAGTTTGGTAAGCGGGTGAGGCTTTCTTCTTCCTCTCCTTCTTTTCTCCTTCTCTTCCTCCTCTTTCTTCTCCTTCTCCTTCTTCTTCTCCCCTTCCTCCTTCTCCTTCTCTCTTCTCCTCCCTCTTCTTCTCTTTCTCCTTCTATCAGAATTTCTTTTCTTTATTAGTTATTTAAAATGATTAACAAGATTGTAGAATAAAAGACATACAGTTCCCACCACCAGAGTTCTGTATCCCATGCCCTTCATTGGAAGGTTCCCTGTTGTTTATCCCTTTGGGAGTATGGACCAAAATTCTTTACGGGGTGCAGAAGGTGGAAGGTCTAACTTCTGTAATTGCTTTTTTTGCTTAGCATGGTCATTGGCAGATTGATCCTTACCCCCAGCCTGTTTCTATCTTTCCCTAGTTGGGTAGGGCTCTGGAAAGGTGAGGTTCCAGGACACACTGGTGAGGTCCTCTGCCCAGGGAAGTCAGGATGGCATCTGGGCTTTCTTTTAAAGGAAACGTAAAAAGGAAGAAAGAAGGGGGGACCCCAGGAAAATAACTCTAGAAAAACAAAAACAGACAAACTCCTGGAGAAGAGTCAGTATTGCCTTCTTCTCTCTGTCCTTGATACTCTGTAAAATAGCTTAGGATTCTACAGGTATAGCTGTCAAGATCAAGATGCATACCATATTTTCTTTTAATGGAAAGATTAACCAACCTTTCCAAGTCTGCCTTAGCCTGATATCGCATTCATTAGTGTCTTCCTGCATCATCCCTGGTTGGGATGTTTGTCAGGAGCACACTTCTTTAAGTTGGTATCAGTTTACAGTACAGTGACAGTGACTCTCACTGAAAGAAAAAAAAAACAAAAACGAGTCATAGGGAATTCTCATAAAAGGCCATAGATATGGTTGAAAGGCAGTTGTAAAGGTAGATGCTAAAAACATGTACTCATGGTAAGTACATGTGCTTTTCAGACTAGCATGATTTTCTTCCCATATGGGCATATCTGTGATTGTGTCTATATATGCCCTTTAATCCTTATATGCAGGTTTCATGTCAGTTCATTTTCTTTTTTTTTTTTAAATTTTTTTAATGAACTTTATTTATTGGATAGACACAGCCAGAAATCAAGAGGGTGATAGAGAGTGAGATAGGCAGAGAGACACCTGCAGCACTGCTTCACCACTTACAAAGCTTTCCCCCTGCAGGTGGGGACTGGAGGCTCGAACCCAGGTCCTTGCACACTGTAATACGTGCGCTCAACCAAGTGTGCCACCACCTAGCCCCTCATTTTCTACATATAAGTATTGTTTCCACAAGGGTTCAGTACCAGTCCAGAAGCTTATTCTCAAATGGAATGTTCAGTTTTGAACTATTGTGAATAAAGTTTATAGAAAAGAACCTCTATCTCCTACATGGCTTTTGATGAATGCATAGAATTAGTAGATTCTCCAATGGATGCAGGAGGTGCAGCACCTGGTAGAGTGCACAATTACCATGTATAAGGATCTGGATTCGAGCCCCAGTTCCCACATGTATGTGGGGAGTTTCACAAGCAGTCGAGCAGTGCCACAGGTGTCTCTCTTTTACTCTCCCTCTCTTTTTCCTCTCTGGCCCTGTTGGAAAATGAAAGAAAAAGAATAAAAAGAAAAGCCAGTAGGAACAACAGTGGAGTCATTTTCTAGGATCCAGATCCCAGTGGTAACCCTGGTGGCAAAATAAAATAAAATAAAGTAAAATAAAATAATAGTACTGGGTTCTAAAATAAATTGACAATTGGTTTTAGATTTTCTTCTGTTTCCAATATCCCCAAAGCTTCATGAATATATTTTTTTCCACTTGGATGTTCTCTCTCACTGTTGATGCTGGGTCAGACTGTATTTCCAAAGATGACTATACTAAACTGGCATTGGCCATGTTCCCTGGAATGTGATTTTGCTAACTCCCACATCCAGCGGTGGTGTCGCTATCTCTTCTTGTGGAATTTGGGCAGATTTGTGACTACTTCAAAATAGAAAATAGTGGAAAGGGGAACAAAGTGATTTCTGAGACTGTCACTGGCCAAAGGGAATTTTGCATTATCTGTCAATCCGTTGTTGATTCGTAACCTTGAATCGTTAAGTTGAAAAGTGGGACTATGGCTCTGTAGCTCAGGGGTTAGAGCACTGGTCTTGTAAAAAGTGTGATTATGAAGAAACTTCTATGTTATAAGGAAATCCTGGCCACATACAGAGGCTGAAATTAAGAACTCGCTGAGGTCTCAGTCAAAAGCTACTTATATTAGTTGAGAACTCCAGGTGATTTCAGTTCCCACCTGATAAGCCATGGCCAGCTATCTAGCTTTACCAAAGGGGCTTCAATTCTTGGAGAGTTTCATAATTTCTAAATTTAGGCATGTCTATTATAAAGCAATTGTAATGGGAACAGTAATTTAATTTTAATTCATTAGTCCAGTTTGTAATTTAATTCTCTCTATATAAGGTACTTATATTTTTATGCCATGTAATTACATCACTGAACTCAATTATTGAAAACACTTTTCTGTAATGAAATCCCTCCTTTCAGTTATATCACATTCTACAAAACCCATTTCTGTAATTTTCTTTACTGTCCCATTAATCAATTGTCTACAGAGACTTAAGTACCATACTATAAATTTATTTAATTTTTATTTTGTGTTTTAAACTAAATGATTTTTACCTTCATTGTTTGCTCATTTTTAATTCTACTTAGTAGTAATTTTTCATCCTTTCATGTAGGTAGTTCTTAATTTTGACCAACCAGTTTCAATTTTTCAAAACGTTAAACTTTTTAATTTTTATACAACACTAGAGTGAATATGCTGAGTTTATAAATAATCTTCAATAATGAGTGATCTAGGAATAATAGGACATGCATTTTTTGCATAATACACTATTCTATCTATTTTCTGTGGTTACATAGAATTGGAAAATTATCACACAATGACTTTAGACTTTAAGGTTATTTCTTAAGTATAATTAAAAAATTAACATAAAGTGAATTTCATTGCTATAAATAACTGCTTTACATTGTACACTTGTAGACTGGGCATAAAATCACTCTACACTTATCAGTGATTAGAAGATCCTCAGTCCTGGGTTTTGATTTTAATAGTGCTTACCCTTTATGCTTAATGATGTCTTTGTGATCTTTTCCTTTCTTCTTTCTCTTCTCTTGTCCTTTTTTTTTCCCTTGTCTCTTGAACTTCTGTGCTCTAGATTAAAATTTTTTTTTTTTTAATTCAAACAGAGACAAAGACAGAAAAACAGAAGGAAAGATAGCACAACATGAAGCTTCCTCCAATGCGGCAGGCGTGAGTCATGAACAAGGCAAGGTAAGCATGCTGGGTGAGTTATTTTGCTGGGCTGAGTTACAAAATTTTGTGGATACACTGTAAGGAAGATGATTGGCAATTAACCCAGAGAGTAGACGCTCCTTTTCAAAAACATTTATTTTATTTAATTTATTTATTTTTTATATGTATTTATTTATTTTCCCTTTTGTTGCCCTTGTTGTTTAACATTGTTGTGGTTATTGATGTCGTTATTGTTGGATAGGACAGAGAGAAATGGAGAGAGGAGGGGAAGAGAGAGAAGGGGAGAGAGAGACACCTGCAGAACTGCTTCACCACCTGTGAAGGGACTCCCCTGCAGGTGGGGAGCCTGGGAATCAAACCTGGATCCTTAAGCTGGTCTTTGCGCTTTGCACCACATGCACTGAACCCGCTGCGCCACCGCCCAACTCCCTTCAAAAACATTTCTTTGCTTTTGGCATTAATCTTTGTATTGGTATAATAATGTGCATGTTTATTTTTAAATTTGACGATTTAATTGTCATAGTCAAGTATTACACTTGTATTTCTTTTACTTTTTAGAATAGGCTGTTCACAACTTTACAGTCAAAAGTATCAATACATTTGGGATGTTGAAGAGAAGAACCATTATATGGATCTATGAATTCTTTACCCCTATTCTGTAGCTAATTTATTTCATTGAAACCATGAATTTTTCCAGTTCACTGTCTATTTTTCTGTCAGGGTCAAAGCATAAAGGTCAGCAGAGAATGGCTAATGAGCAGAAAAGCTGCAAACTAAGGGAATTTAGAAAATATGAAATTGTAGACTTTCATCTTCTTGGGAAAATTTATATTTTGTTATGTCTGGTATTAAAAAAAACATATCAAAGTTTGGCAAAGTGCTCAAATTTCTCAATACATGAAATGTAACATGCAAGTAAACTTTTGCCTAACACCTTTTTTTTTTTTTAAAAAAAAGATATAAAGAAACATATAATTCACAGAGATCAGTCAAGACAGTTCAAAGTTGGATGATAGAGAGCTTCTGAATATATAAAGTTCAGCATTTCCCCAATTGGGTTTAACTAGGCTTCCCTTAGGAACAGTTTCTGCCATATAGTATTTGTTACCTTGAATAATGTGACAGAAAGAAATGGAACAAAGGAAATGATTTTTACTAAATAAAAGCAGCCATCAGCTCTGAAAAGAGAAACTGTCCATATTTTAAGAGCAGAGTTCACACATACACAAAATTTGGAAAAGTACTTTTCATTTGGACTGTGCAGAGCAAGCATACACATTCAGTTTAACAGCTCAAGTAGCCACAGCAAGATGTCTAAAAGCAGCCAAAAATCTACAAAATGGTCTTACTTTTGTTAGTTCTGTCCAAACAAGCAGGGAGGCCAAACTCCCCAAGCGCAGGTTCCCAGCACACTCAGAAACAGTAAATAAGAGTGGCTCTTAAGAGAAACTAAGGCAGAGTTAAAAGCACTGTGAGACCCAGGGGACTTGTAGGAGCTGTCATGAGTCACTGTGCTCTTATCAGAAAGGAAGCTTAAATCACCAGCATTGAACTTCCAGGAAAATCAGCAGTTGCTTTTTCCTTGGGAGGGGGCATTGGCTTTACCTTACCCTTGAGCCTGACTTTTCTTTTTTCTTTTTTCCTTTTGGAAGGTAGAGAAAAAGAAACCTTGTTGAAAATTGTCTCCCCATCGCTAACCCTTTTTTTTTCTTCTAGTGGAAATTATAATCCTTTTTCTGACCCAAAATAGGCTTATTAGATTTATTGCTCCAGGAAATGTTGAAAGCCTGTAGGATAAAGAACCAATACAGATGCAAAATAAAATTAAGCAAGTGAGTGTCAACAGATTTTGCACTCTGCAGACCACCTGCTTGTCTGACAGTTCAAACATTCTTTTAATGACTTAATATCATCCTTAAAATCTTAAATGCTTTTCTGTTAGTTTTTTAGAAAAGTCACGATGCATTTATGAATAAAAAATACTTAAAAGAAAAAATATGCCATGACTTTTCTGACAACCCAATACTTTTAGACAACTGTTTTCTTAATGTTAAGTATACAGGTAGAAAATGGCCACAGAGTTAAATAAGGTGACTCAACGTATTTGCCGACCATAAAGCCTGAAATTGATAGGTAGTTAATTTCCCTTATCTAAGTTATATTGTTGTTTGCAAGATTCATATGGTTCACTTTTACTGTCGAGTTGTTTATTTGTACTGGCTACCAAGATCTAGAATCTCTGTAGTTGATTTTGATGGCATAAGGCCTTGACTGTAAAAAAAAGTGTTTAAATAGACTGACTCTCCATGGTTCAGCTGTCACTCCTTTTATGGCCTCTGAGCATATCGTATTGCTTATAGAAATAAAATGTTTACAGGTATCAAGAGGTAATATAATAAAAGCCATGCAAATCAGTGTATATGTATCAATTTCCAATGTGGTTTCACAGTATTGCTGTGAAATTCTATGCACTGTCTCATACTAGATATCTGTGGGTATTAACATTGATATAATAAATAATTCAGGAATGGCAATAATTATTATGCACTTAGACAAATAACCAGTAAAATTCCAGACATGAGAGAAAGCAGTAGCAATCAATGTCACTTATGACATCATCTCCCTCATGGAGTGCTTTGCTGCTTCTAGGTTCATTGAATAAACTCTTTGGGGTTTAGCTTCATTAACATAAGCTGTCATAAGAGCACTTATCTAAACGTAAATTGGAAAAATGGAAATGCTCAAATTAAACTCATATTTAACATATGAAACTTCCACACAACACTCCCTTGACAGTGAATATAATTCAAATACATTATATTTTATGTGTTAGTAGAGCATTCAGCTATCTGTCCCAAACATTTGAAAATGAGTCATTTGATTTTGGCCCCTGCAGTTTAAGTGGTGTAATTCATAGTGAAAGTTATTTTCTAAATTTCTCAGTAAAGTGCAATTTCTATTTACTGGTCAAGAGTCTCAAATGAATGTCCTTTCCAAAATGTGTCATACATTAAGAAAGAAACTGCATTATTGAATTTTTTTCTAAATATACTGTTTATTTTTAATGAGATAACCCATCTTTAAAAATGCACCCGAAAAGAGCATTTTTTTTTAAATTTTTGCCTCCAGGGTTATTGCTCGGACTCCTTGCCTGCACCACGAGTCCACTGCTTCTGGAGGCTATTTTTTTTCTTTTGTTGCCCTTGTTGTGTGTGTGTTTTTTTTTTTTTAATTGTTGTTGTGGTTATTAGTATCGCTGTTATTGATGTCGTCATTGTTGGATAGGACAGAGAAAAATAGAGAGGAGGGGAAGACAGAGGGGTGAAGGGGAGGCAGGGGCTCAAACCGGGATTCTTGTGCTGGTCTTTGCACTTTGCGCCATGTGCGGCTTAACCCGCTGCGCTACCTCCCCCCCTCCCCCAAGAGCACATTTATACCGTTAATGTGCGATTTCAACTCCTTGGTCTGCAGCTCTCAGTCAGTTGATGAAGTCTTAGTTATGAGTCCTCTGTCTCAAGGGCAATGGCGCCTCTAAGGAACATGAAATCCTGTAGCAGCCCATCTCCCTATCTTCCATCCTTCCCTTACATTGCTCCTTATATTTTGATTCAGCATACATCACCGTCTTTGGCAGAGTTGACAGGACATTCCTTTGATTCCAAGAATAGTGAGTGTTGGTCACTAAAGAAGCTACTCCAAAGAATGGGAGCCTGGTGTGGCGCACCTGGTTTAGTGTACATGTTATAATTTAGCACAAGGATCTAGTTGCTAGCCCTAGGTCCCCACCTGGAAGGGAAAAGCTTTGCGAGTGGTGAAGCATGGCGGCCGTTGTCTCTCTGTCTCTCGTCCTCTCTATATCCCCTTTCCTCTTGAATTATGACTGCCTCTATCTAATAAATAAATAAATATTATAAAAGGTAAAAAAAAAAAAAGAGGGAGTCAGGCGGTAGCGCAGCCGGTTAAGTGCACTTGGCACAAAGCACAAGAACCGGTATAAGGATCCAGGTTCCAGCCCCCCCCCCCCCCCCCCCCGCAGGGGAATCGCTTCATAGGCGGTGAAGCAGGTCTGCAGGTGTCTGTCTTTCTCTCCCCTTCTCTGTCTTCCCCTCCTCTCTCCATTTCTCACTGTCCTATCTAACAACGACAATGTCAATAACACCAACAATAACTACAACACAAATGAAAAACAAGGGCAACAAAAGGGAAAATAAATACATTTAAAAAAAAAGAAAAAAAAAAAAAAGAAAGAAACTACTCCAAAGGGGAACTCTTATTTTACAAAGCTCTGCCAGATACTCTGAGCAAAAATTTTCTTGCATTGATGAACCTGTATACAATCTATTACCTTCAGGCCCCTGTAGACTTATAGTTATGATTCTCAAACAAAACAAAACAAAAACATAGGGGGGAAAAAAGGTTGTATTGTTTAAAAAAAATGTCTTAGATACAGGGGAGACAGCATAATGGTTATGCAAAGACTCATAGTTGAGGCTCCAAAGCCCCAGATTCAATCCCCGTATTACTAAGAACTGAGCAGTGTTCTGGTAAGAAAATAATAAAATACCTTTCTACTGCTGTACACATAATATCTTTCTACATAGCAGTACCACAGTACCTATGTGCAAGTCCAGAGGAAACACTTCCTAATAGCATAATGTTGTCATTTCATTATCATTTAAGATCCCATTTTTTCTGAAAAAGATATAGTGATGTATGAATTCCTTGTATCTGTTATATTGAATAGAATCTCTTTATAGCTTCATCTTATGTTAGACAGTTTAATAAGATGATATATTAAATAAAATACATTAAATATTAAATATTAGTGGACAATAAAATAACTTTTTCATTTGGTTTAGTAAATACGACTCTTGAGTCATTAGAAACTAGAACAATAAAATGTCATTTAGGTAGTGTCTAAGGAAAAGAAAGTAATAATATGGATGAATCATAGATGATTCTATTCATGATTTTGTTGTTGATGTAAACCATTTTTTTAAAAATTAAAATGTACCAATCTGGGCCCAGACAGTGGTGCAGCTGGTTGAGCGCACAAGTTACAGTGTGCAAGGACCTAGGTTCAAGCCCCTGGTCCCTACCTTCAGGGAGAAAACTTCACAAGCGGTGAAGCAGGGCTGCAGGTGTTTCTCTGTTTCCCTCACTCTCCATCTCCCCCTCTCTATCTCCCCCTTCCCTCTCTGTTGGAGAATGGGGCCCACTGTCCTGGGAAGTCCAGGCTGTTGAGGTTCAAGCAGGTTGACCCCCAATTCTCCCTTCAGGTCCAAGGGAGGGCAGGTTCCACTGACCTCCTGAACTAATGATGGATGGCTTCTCGGGAATGGGAACTACCTTTCTGCACATGCCTCTCCTCTCCCCTTAAAACAAAGGCCATGAATTACTGTTCATTGTGTTTGGCCTAACTTGAAAGTCACCACATAGGTTCTTGCTCAACTGCCTCCTCCTCTTTCCCCTTCTTCTGAAGAGCCTGTAATTTACCCTGAGGTGCCTGTAATTTACCCCCTGGGGAAATATGCATTGTGAAGTTTGTGATCAAACCTTGTATGGTAATTCTTCATTTGTGATGTAATAGTTTATAGCTCAACATGTGACTATGCATTGTGTTGCTCTGTGCTTGGGTTAATGATTACCTTAACCTTCTACCTGGGCAATGGGTATATGTATTTGCTTTCTCTCTCAAACGAATTGCCCTCTGAGGCTTTTCCCAAAGCTGACTGTCCTGTCTCTCTGCACACTTCGTCCTCGACACACTGAGCTGCTCTGGGACCTCCGGGGACTGCTTTTGACCTCCGTTGTCTCCCAATGGCCAGGGAGACGGGTGGACCCAGAGCAAGCCTGTACCTCTCGATTTCTGGCTGTCTCTATGCAGTAAATAAAGATATTTTATTTTATTTTTTATTTTATTATTTTTTTAAAATTTTTTATTTAAGAAAGGATTAATGAACAAAAACATAAGGTAGGAGGGGTACAACTCCACACAATTCCCACCACCCAATCTCCATAACCCACCCCCTCCCGTGATAGCTTTCCCATTCTCTAGCCCTCTGGGAGCATGGACCCAGGGTCATTGAGGGTTGCAGAAGGTAGAAGGTCTGGCTTCTATAATTGCTTCCCCGCTGAATATGGGCGTTGACTGGTCGGTCCATACTCCCAATCTGCCTCTCTCATTCCCTAGTAGGGTAGGTCTCTGGGGAAGCTAAGCTCCAGGACACATTGGTGAGGTCTTCAATCCAGGGAAGCCTGGCCAGCATCCTGGTGGCATCTGGAACCTGGTGATTGAAAAGAGAGTTAACATACGAAGCCAAACAATTTGTTGAGCAATCATGGATCCCAAGCTTGGAATAGTGGAGAGGAAGTGTTAGGGAGGTACTCACTGCAAACTCTAGTGTACTTCTGCTTTCAGGTATATATTTTGCAGTAGTTTATGGGTACGTGTGAACATAAGCTCTCTCTCACAGAAACTGGTGTATATCTAGGTTATGGGACTTTGTTAGAAAGTGAACTACCTGAGATGAAATTAGAGTGTACTATAAAAGGAAAGGTCTCACCCGAGTAATGAAGCTGAAGGGTTGTCGTTCCACACGTGAAGTCTCTGGACACAGTCTGAGATGAAGCATGTTGAGGTGGCAATCGTTGCGTTGGTTAGGTTGTGATCGACGGATGCAATATTATTTGGTTTGCATTGGGAGATGCATACGGGAATTTTAAAGAATTTAGAAAATGTACCAATCTGATCAAGGGCATTCATTCCAAAAGTGTATCTGATCTATGCAGGTGGGGTATTTATTTATTTATTTATTATTGGATAGAGACAGAGAGAAAATGAGAGGGAAGGGGGAGATAGATAGAGATAGAGATAGAGATAGAGATAGAGGGAGAGAGAGAGAGAAATGGAGAGAGACACCTGAAGCCCTGCTTCACCACTCATGAAGCTTGAACCTGGGGCTTGAACCTGGGCCCTTGTACACTGTGATGTGAACGCTTAACCAGGTGCACCACCACCTGGCCCCTGCAGGTGTTTTAAGAAGGTCCTATCATAACATTTCACAGAAATGTCCACTGAGTCACTATTTCTTTCCCATGACCTTTATAAAGAAACATAAATAATACTTGCACAAAGATTTATTTTTAGAATAGACATATAGATTGATCTCTGACTAATGTTTTGGTATTTTTATTATTATCATGTAGCTATTAGTGAGGATTAAATATTTAGCATCTCCATCTTTAAAAAAAAATTCTTTCCTAATGTTTCTATAGGGATGTTAACATCAGAGAATGCTTTTGGTAAATTAGGAACTCATTAAGTCACAATTTTTGTTATATTGGTAGTGTGATGTGGAGATGATTAAGGATAAGCATTAGCTCTTTGATAGAGTGTGGAGAATATTTACTCTTTTAGGGAAAATATTTCAGGAAATTTAAAATTAAAATAAAAATGTAAATGATTATTGGTGGGTGAATCTATTAAATTCATGTCTGTGTGTTTCCTTGAAATAAACATAGTTTTATAGAGAACATATCAAATTTACTAGTTATTTATAAATCACTACTGTTATTAACCTTCCATAAAGATTAAACACAACATCTTATGTAAGGTAGTTGTAATGACATGACTGTCACTGAAAATAATATGAAGTACAATTTCTGGAAAATGCTCCTCTTTCTCTCTCCAAATATATTGTAACTATTTTTTTTAAAAGAACTGAGTAGAATTCAAAATTCATACGGGTATCATGATATGATAGAGTCACTCAAAGTATATGATGTCTTATTCTTGTAAACCTTTTTTCTAGTAACAGAATGACGATGTATAAGCGTCTTTACCTGTTTCATTCTGAGAAAACATGTTGTCAAGGTGTTTCTTGCTATTCAAATAAGGAGAAAAGTGTTTCACTTCTCTGTCAAATGACAAGATTTGGAATGTGCCACTTTTGTTTTCTGAGAAGTGAGAATATTTTAATATGGTGCATACTTCCTTTAGAAATGCATCAAAACACTGACAACACTTAAGTGTTTCTTAATGCATTACAGTGACAGTTTTAATCCATATTCACTGCTTACATAGAATACTAAAATGATGTCAGGCTGAAAACAACCACTCTACAGAAGTAACTTCACTAATGTGAATTTTCCCAGGAAACGATTTAAGCAAACTGACAGTCTTGTATTATTATTTATTTTGTATTTTGTTACATTCTATTTTGCATCTTCAAGTGGCCAATTAATAAAAATGCACACTGAGTCACAACTACTACAGATAGAAGTATTGTGAATTCACATTATATTGTGATCTGGAGACCTTAGAGTCCTTTCATCCCTCTCACAGACTCTTGAGAATAAAGTAATTGTTCCTGGGATTTGGGAGGTTATAAATTGAACACTCTACACTATCTCCCAAGATGCATTGAAACTCTAAATGCACATGGAGGAGAATGAGCTTGGGCTTTATTTGCTTTGCAAAGTATTTCAAACAGAAGGGCTGAGGGGAGAGGGCATTGGTTCCTGGATTTAGGCACATAAATATTTTCAGTTTTTACTACTTACATTTCAAGATTATTACCAAATAAAAGAACTGAGCACTTTAGACAGTAAAGATCTCTAAGAAAAGAAAATAGAGTTTTTTCTTATGGAAATTAATCAAACACATTTTAAACCAATTTTCTTCTATTTTTATTTTCTTACTGTATAGAGATAGCCAGAAACTGAGAAGGAAAGGGTGACAGAGCAGGAGAGAGACTGAGAGACAGACAAACCTGCAGCCCTGCTTCACCACTTGCAAAGCTTACCCCCTACAGGTGGGGGCTGGGGACTTGAACCCCGGTCCTTGCACATTGTGACATGTGCACTCTACCAGGTGCACCATCACCTGGCTCTCCCAAACCAATTTCAAGTGAAAATTTTAAGTGCATTCTTAAATGCACTTCTCGGATTAGAAAAAAACAAAAAACTTTTTTCTACCCCCAAAATGATATTGTATTATAAAACAAAGTTAAATCATATACACATATATGTCAAAACAGTTGGTGCACCTCCTTGTTATTTTTAAATTTAGAGGAGCAGGTGTTCAGCCTTTCATCACTGAATATGATACTAGTAGTTGAGGTGTAAGTTCAAAGTCCTTGCTATTAGACGAATTCCATCTACACTGATGACTTATTGAGAGTTTATTTATATATGAATAAATGTTGAATTTTGTCAAATCTTTCTCTGACTGTATAAAGATTATTACAGTTTTCATCTTCTACTAATATATTTATTGATTTGTATATGTTGAAACATTGTGTATCCCAAGGATAAATAAATAGCTACAAAATATGGTTGCAGTTTAAAAAATAATTTAAATTAATACTTTTATTAAGTTATGGTGAGGTAACATAAATAAAAATTGTTGCCAGTTACTAAATAGGCAATAAAGAAAGAAGTAAATATAGTACTGATGAATAGTAGTAAAGGAGAAAGTAAAAATTTGCAAATCTCTAAGAATATAGCTTTCTAAATACCACATCAGACATATGAGTAAGCTATTTCAAATTTATTCTCCTTTGAGAATCCTTAAAAATCTTTGATAAAAGAGAAATCTAGATGGCATTCACTTTCACATACAAAACAATAAAACTTTTATATTATAGACATATTTACTACAATGCAAATACTTAAAAATCTAATACTATGTACACTTTAGGATTTCTGAATCTGATGAAATCCTGAAGCACTTGTCAATTTAATGCCACTTGTGGTGGTGAAATTTATAATGTTTGGTGCCTCAAGCTTATACAGATTCAAATACCCCCAGAAAGTGAATTAAACTCTCAACCGCAGATATGAGGATTCAACAGATGTCTACTGAATTATCTTTCCAAAGTTAAACTAGCCAAGCATTATTACCACTACCTTCAGGGTTTTTTTTAATTGAATGATTATTTTTATATGTAGACTGTACTTGTATTGTTCATTTCCAATCTGTGTATCTCCAAAGTAATAAAAGTAGCAAAAAAAAAAAAAATTCCAGGAAAGCATATCCTGTGGCTCTCCTCCTTGACATGTAATTTGTAGGTCTTGATGTGACTTTATTGAAAAAATGCTCTGAGTGTAATAAATGAAAATGAAGACCATCCTACTTCCTGGGTTTTAAACAAGCTTTGATCGGCTATATTTTCACAAATCAATGTTTTGTTTTGTTATGTTTTTCATTGAAAGATAATAAAAGCTGGTAATGCTGGGGAAGTAAGAGTCTAGTGAGGCCTATGTATGGGCCTAGGGAAGACTACAGTGATTGTCAGAACAGCAGTTTTTCCTAAGTGAACTTGGTTTGCTAGAAAAAGTTAACAGTCTTGCTGAGTTCAAATTGCTTTTCTGTTTGATTATGCTTATCATAATTAGAAGAAAGTGTTGGAAGAAACCAGGGGTTGAAGAGAGAGTTCTCAGGGGCTGTCTTTCTATGATAATACGGCATCCAAGTCAAAAATCATCAGGCAGTTTTGTCTACAGGGTGTCATATAAGCTATTTCAAGGCTATACAAAGCCAAGATTGATTATTCATGAATGCTTAATGTGAACTTGTGTACAGTACAAGTCAATTTAGGAAACAGTCATTTAATCAGAAGTTAGATACCTTAGGAAAGAAAACCTGTGAAATGCATCCAGCAAATTAGTAACTAAATACTTCTGGGAAATAATATGTTTTACTGTTTGTGAATGTAATAGATACAGATCAGCTCAGATATTGCTCAAATCTACTCATTTGTTGCTAATAAAAAGCCCTCATAATAATTTTTGTGAGTAGAAAACAGAACATATGTATGTCCAAGTACTGGACAGCAATACAATAGCCTTTCTTCAAACTTATATGAAGATGTGCTCTTCTAAGAAAAAAATATTTTAGTTCACAACCATAGTTCTACATATCCACTTCTCTCACTTGCTGTTGACTAAATTCACTATGAGTTACAAAGCATCATTTCTCCTTTCACTTTTTAAAAATAACAGGGTGATAAAACTGGGGAGATAGCATGACTGTTATGTAAATGACTTTCCTGACTCAAAATTCAAGGTCCTAGGTTCAGTCTTTAGCACCACCATAAGCCAGAGCTTAGTAGTGTGCTCATTTAACCTCCTCCAAAGGAGGGTTGGATAACATATTCCATCTACCACCTGAAGATGGGTCCTGAAATTGGTGCAACTCAGAATGTTCCTACTGATGACCACAGAATGCAAGTTTGGACCTACAGGGAGGTAGAGGTTACATAGGCTCCTTTGCTGGATATGGGCCCCAGATCAAATCGATGGGGTTTACAGTCAACAATATTTATACACTTTCCCCATACTTGGGAGCTACTCTCTTCCCTGATCCAGATTTCTAGCCCTTTTTCCAGCCATGACACCATCTCTCCAGATAATAACCTGAGTCTACCTGGATATCAGTTGTCAGGCTCAGGCAAAAGCTAATAAAGTCATAGGCCCTTTGGAATATATCTAAAATAGATCTACTAGCTATTTCCATAATGGAGACCCCAAATCTCCATCTGTAATATTCTAGCCTTTAGGTTCATGATTAATCAACAATTTGTATGGCTTTATATGCTAATTCTTTTTCAGCCACCAGGTTCTGGATGCTATCATGATGCCAACCGGACTTCCCTGGACAGATGACGCACCAATGTGTCCTGGAGCTCCACTTCCTCAGACCCCTGCCCCACTAGGGAAAGAGAGAGACAGGCTGGGAGTATGGATCAACCTGTCAATGTCCATGTTCAATGGGGAAGCAATTACAGAAGCCAGACCTTCTACCTTCTGCACCCCATAATGATCTGGGGTCCATACTCCCACAAGAATAGGAAAGCTATTAGGGGCGGGGATAGGATATGGAGCTCTCATGGTGAGAATTATACCCCTTTTATCCTATGGTCTTGTCAATGTTTCCATTTTATAAATAAATAAATTTTTAAAAAATAAAAAATAAAAAAGCATGCTACAGAGAATCCAAGTCAATTGTGATGTTTCCAAATAACTTTCTTAGTACAATGTTTTTTTTTTAAATTTTATTAGTGATTTAATAATGATTGACACTTCCAGAGTTTTATATCCCCTCCCTTCTATTGGAAGCTTTCCTATTCTTTATCTCTCTGGGAGTATGGACCAAATATTTTTATAGGGAAGCAGAAACTGGAAGATCTGGCTCCTATAATTGTTTCTCAGCTGGACATGAGCATTGACAGATCAGCCTGTATCCCCACCCCAGCCTGTTTCTATTTTTCCTAGTGGGGTAGGGCTCTGGAGAGGTGGGGTTCCAGGACACATTGGTGAGGTCATCTGCCCAGGGAAGTCAGGATGGCATTATGGTAGCATCTACAACTTGGTGGTTAAAAAGCATTAATAAATAAGGCAGAACAAATTGCTTAATAATCAAGAGCCAAAAGGTAAGAGTATAGCTGATGAAATTTTGGGTCTTCATGTTGGAAGAAACTAGAAAGTCTCATTTAGGTATATTCCAAGGGGCCCAAGACTTTAATTTTAGGCTGAGCCCAACATGCAGGTTGGCTAGGAGTATTATCTGGGAAGATGGTGTCAGAATTGAGGATAATACTAGAAAGCTGGATAAGGACAGAGAGAAGCTCCCAAATATGAGAAAAGTATATAAATATTAAATGTAAACCCCATCAATCTGACCTAGGTCTCAGGTCTATTCATATTTAGCACAAGAACCTGTGTAACCTCTGAGTCCCTATCAGTCTGAGTCTACATTCCATGGTTATAATTAGGAACATCTAGGCTGCACTCTATTTCAGGACCAGTCTTCCTCAAGTGGCAAGGGAGTTGACCCAGCCTCCCTTCAGAGAGAGAGACAATTTCTACCACTGTTGTTCTACATTGAGGGCAAGGTCCTGTAGAGACCCACAAGAGGGTTTATGATGTTGTTCCTGATGGAGATGACCTGAGATGGTGGAGAGGGGGATCTGTTAGAGGTCTAGGCCAATCATATCTATATGGGAATCTAAGGATTCCCTGAGTGGGACCCCAGATGATGGGTAGGCGTAGGAGTGACCAAAAGGGCCATCATTAAACCGTGCCAGTCTCTTGCCCTTTTCCAGCTTTTGTAGTCCTTACTTTATCGGACACAGTTGCACTTAGAGTAATTGAGGGAAGTAAAATAGAGAGTAGGTGAGGAGGGTATCTGGGTCTAAATAGAAAATTTTTTACTAAGTCACTTACGGTGTCTTTTTTAAGGTCTTTCTACTTGCTTGCTACACATATTGAGTCACTGCAAACTATTGCACATTTTTACTTTAAGGGATATATTTTTCCCCAACTTATGGATACATGTGCACATGTGCCCTATCTCATGGGCCTTGGTCTGTATCTATGTTTTGTAACTTTGTTGGGAAGTGCACCACAAGAAATGGAACTTAAGAGCTAGGAAAGGTCTCACCAGAATACTGGAGCTGGAGGGTTGACATCACAGGCCTGGCATCTCTAGACACAATCCAAAGTGAAACATGTCGAAGTGGCACTGGTTGCATTGATTTGGTTGAGATAAGCAGATGTGGTATCAAATGGTATGTGTTGTCTCCGTGTCCTGCACAGAGTAAAGTCCAATGATAAGCCTGAGAGAAGGAATGAGAGATTAATGATGTAGGGAGGGCCATGCCAAAGACAAGGCAACTTTATTTCTGAGTCTCCAAAATTTATACAGAAAGCAAGCAGTTCTACACAATACAAGATCACACAAGATAGTTCTACACAATACAAGATTACACAAGGTATCATGGTTTACTGGCAGTTAGTTAAAGATCAATCGATTACAGTAAAGATCAAGCGATTACCGGATTTTGCTCTCCTCCTCTAATGATTTACTTACAAACTTATTTTTCTACAGTTGCTATGTTCCCATTACTATTGTTCTGTATGTACCTAGTTCCAGGAATATGATCAACTGAGCATAACAGTAAAACAGAGGAGTGGTAACTGGCATTTGCTTACTTTCACATACTATACTATGATTATTGTATGATTATTGTATTGACTATTGTATGATTATTGTATTGACTATTGTATGATTATTGTATTGACTATTGTATCTTAAGATTAATATGTCCTGCCAGAATCAGCAGAGCACGAACAGGGAAGCAGCTACATACCACCAAGTCCACATCAGCTAGCCAGGCATAAACAATAATAGGGGAATTTGCAGAGCGCAGCCAAAGGTCATGGTGTACCCATGTCACCCTTCCCAGCTATCCCCCTTCTCGGGGGGGCCTGAGAGGTTTACCTTGAATGCTGCTCCCAACAGTTATGAATCAACCTAAACCTGAAGGAAAACCAACAAGGTCCCAGAGGTTCCAGGACTGGTAGAAATATGGGTTCACAGAGAATGAGGAAGTCTCCTTTTTGTCTTAGAGTTTAAGAAGACAGTAGGTAGTTACTGTTATAACCAAGTTATCTGGAAACTTGATTTACTTTGAAAATCCTATGGTTTGGTGGTTAACACTACTCCCACCAAACGTATGTGTCCCTATAGTGGAACTGAAAAATTGAACATACCCCCTGATCCCCAAGAGTATTTTACTTTGGTGCAATACTCCAAATTCAGTCAAATTCTGCTCTGCTTTTCCCTTTCTGTTCTTCTTTCCCAACTTCTGTTTATGAGTGGGATCATCTCATATTCATCATTCTCTTTTAGGCCATCTGACTTAAGTCCTTCTAGCTTCATCCAGCATAGGTTCAAGAAGGTGGATTCATTATTCTTAATATTTTATTCCATATCCTTAAAGAAGTAAAGACTAGAAGAAAGAGAGGGGAGAAAAAAGGAGATACCATAGATCCTTTCACCACCCATGGATTTCTGCTCATGTTGCCTATCCTACTCACATGTGATATCAGGGATTGATACCAGGACCTCACTCATAGTAATGTATGCAGTTCAAATATGAGAAAAGTATGTAAATATTAAATATATGAGAAATGTATATAAATACATAAATTTTTATATAAATATATAAATATTAAAGTATATAAATATAATTATAAATATTAAGTCTGCATACTGAGCTATCTATGGGCCTCAGTTTCTCAAGATCTCTTTGTCTCATATCCCTTACTCTAGTCCTTCTCCAATATAGACTGTATAGTATCATATAGTATCGTATAGTATAGTATAGTATAGTATAGTATAGTATAGTATAGTATAGTATAGCATAGCATAGCATAGCATAGCATAGCATAGCAGAGCATAGCTGCTACTACTTCCTACATTATTCTCAATATTTTTGCCTTGTTTTCATTGTCTATGTTAGCACTGAAGAACTCCAATTCTGGAAAGTCCAACCCTATCTTCTTCATATTCATATTGATATTTGTTTATAGGAAAAAATGTAATTCTTTTTTTAACTTATTTTTTATTTAAGAAAGGAGACATTAACAAAGCCATAGGATAGGAGGGGTACAACTCCACACAGTTCCCGCCACCCAATCTCCATATCCCATTCTCTATCCCTCTGGGAGCATGGACCCAGGGTCATTGTGGGTTGCAGAAGGAGGAAGGTCTGACTTCTGTAATTGCTTCCCCACTGAACATGGACATTGACTGGTCGGTCCATACTCCCAGTCTGCCTCTCTCTTTCCCTAGTAAGGTGTGTCTCTGGGGAAGTGGAGCTTCAGGACACATTGGTGGGGTCTTCAGTCCAGGGAAGCCTGGCTGGCATCCTGATGGCATCTGGAACCTGGTGGCTGAAAAGAGAGTTAACATACAAAGCCAAACAAATTGTTGAGCAATCATGGACCCAAAGGTTGGAATAGTGGAGAGAAAGTGTTTGGTGGGGGGTACTCACTGCAAACTCTAGTGTACTTCTGCTTTCAGGTATATATTTTGCACTAGTTTGTGGATACATGTGAACATACGCTCTCTTACACAGAACCTGGTCTGTATCTAGGTTTTGGGACTTTGTTAGAAAGTGAACCACCTGGGATGGAATTAGAGAATACTATGAAAGGAAAGGACTCACCTGAGTAATGAAGCTGAAGGGTTGTCATTCCATACCTGAAGTCTCTGGACACAGTTTGAGCTGAAGCATGTTGAGGTGGCAATTGTTGTGTTGATTAGTTTGTGATCGGCAGATGCAATATTACTTGAAATGAATTGGGAGAGGCATGTGGGAAAGTGGGCCCTACCCTAAGGTTCCAGGACTGGGGGAAATATAGGCTCTATAGTGGAGATGTGAAGGTCCTGCTGTCTTAGGGTTCAAAAAGACAGTGGATAGTTATTGTCAACATCACATTATTTGGTAATTGGGTTAACTTTGAAAAGTCTTATTGTTAGGGTTTGCTGTATAATACCCATTATCTTGTATATAGCTGTGCCACTAGTTGCTTCTGATCTACTGGGTCTAGGCTTTTGAGAGAGTCCGCATATCAAATACACAGCCTATATATTAAAAAGACTCAGTCTGTGTTTTAAAAACTTCGAGACATACAATCAATTTTCTCCCTCATATTAATTAACTAGTGATTTATATGACTACATTTTACTAGGAGTGTACATAAACACTATTCCCATCACCAAAAGACTATGTCCCATCACACCTACCCACCCCAACCCTGCCAGCCCAGGAAGCCTCATGTCTACCCTTCACCACAGGGTTTTTACTTTGGTGCCCTACTTTCAATTTAGTCAGTTCCTGCTATGAGTTTCCCTTTCTGATCTTCTTAGTCAACTTCTGTTGACTAGTGGGATCATCCCATACTCATATTTATCTTTCTGACTTAGCTCGCCTAACATCATTCCTTCTAGCTCTGTCCAAGATGGGTCAGAGAAGGTGGGTTAATTGTTTTTAATAGCTGCATAGTATTCCATTGTATATATATACCACAGCTTTCTCAGCCACTCATCTGTTGTTGGGCATCTGGGTTGCTTCCAGGTTTTAGCTATTATGAATTGTGCTGCTATGAACATAGGAGTACACAAATCTTTTTGTTTGGGTGTTATGGAGTCCTTGGGGTATAACCCCAGGAGAGGGATTACTGGATCAAATGGAAGGTCCATGTTAGCTTTGTGAGAGTTCTCCAGTTCAGCAGTTCTCCAGACTGCTCTCCACAGAGGCTGTACCAATTTACATTCCCACCAGCAGTGCAGAGGGTTCCTCTGTCCCCACACCCTCTCCAACATTTGTTGTTGCTGTCCTTTTTGATGTATGCCATTCTTACAGGAGTGAGGTGGTATCTTAATGTTGTCTTAATTTGCATTTCTCTGACAATCAGCGACCTGGAGCAGTTTTTCATATGCTTGTTAGCCTTTTGATCTCCTCTGAGGTGAATGTTTTGTTCATATCCTCTGCCCATTTTTGGATGGGGTCATTTGCTTTTTTGGTGCTAAGTTTACTGAGCTCTTTATATATTTTGGTTATTAGTCTCTTGTCTGATGTAAGCATGTGAAGATATTCTCCCATTCTATGAGGGGTCTCTTTGTTTGTTTGATAGTTTCTTTGGCTATGCAGAAACTTTTCAATTTAATGTAGTCCCATTGGTTTGTTTTTTCTTTAGTCTTCCTTGCAATTGGTTTTGTTACATCAAAGATGTCCTTGAGGTTTAGGTGGGAAAGTGTTTTAACAATGTTTTCCTCTAAGTATTTGATTGTTTCTGGTGTGACATCCAGGTCTTTGATCATTTGGAGCTGAATTTTGTTTCTGGAGAGATAAAGTGGTTCAATTTCATTCTTCTGCATATTTCAAGCCTGTTTTCCCAGCACCATTCAGTGAAGAGAGCCTCCTTCTTCCATTTAATCCTTTGGGCCCCCTTATCAAAGATTAGATGTACATACGAGTGGGGATTTATTTCTGGGCTTTCAATTCTGTTCCACTTGTCTGTGCGCCTATTTTTGTTTCAGTACCAGGCTGTTTTGATGATGATGGCTTTGTAATATAGTTTGAGATCTGGGAGTGTGATGCCTCCATTTCTGTTTCTTTTCCTCAAGATGGTTTTGGCAATTCTAGGTGTTTTCTGGTTCCAGAGAAATGATTGTAGTTTTTGTTCCATTCTCTTAAAGAAGATTGATGGAGCACTAAATTTGTACATGGCTCTGGGGAGAATATTCATTTTGATGATATTTATTCTTCCAATCCATGAACATGGTGTGTCTTTCCATTTCTTGGCATCAGATTCTATTTCCTTGAGTAGTGACTCATAGTTCAGTATACAAGCCTTTCATTTCTTTGGTCAGCTTTACTCCTAGTCATTTTATTGATTTTGCTGCAACAGTAAATGGAAGTGATTTCTGGATGTCTTCTTCTTCAGATTTAGTGTTTGCATAACGAAATGCCTCTGATTTTTGTACGTTGATTTTATAGCCTGACACCTTGCTATATTGCCTAATAACTTCCAGTAGTTTTCTGCTGGATTCTTTAGGTTTTTCTATGTATACTATCATATCATCTGCAAATAGTGAGAGCTTGACTTCTTCCCTTCCAATAGTGAGACCTTGACTTCTTCCCTTCCTTTGATTTCTTTCTCTTGCCTGATTGCTGTGGCAAGAACTTCCAATACTATGTTGAAAAGTAATGGTGACAGTGGACAGCCCTGTCTAGTCCCCAATCTGAGGGGGAATGCTTTCTTCTTCTGTCCATTGAGTATGATGTTGGCTGTAGGTCTGCTATATATGGATTTCACTATCTTGATGAATTTCCCATCTATTCCCATTTTTGTAGAGTTTTGAGCATGAATGGGTGTTGGATTTTGTCAAAGGCTTTCTCTGCATCTATTGAGATAATCATGTATCAGGGATTGATACCAGGTCCTCACTCATAGTAATGTATGCAGTCCAAATATGAAAAAGTATATAAATATTAAATATATGAGAGATGTATATAAATATATAAATTTGTATATAAATTTATATATAGATATTAAAGTATATAAATATAATTATAAATATTAAGTCTGCATACTGAGCTATCTATGGGCCTCAGTTTCTCAAGATCTCTTTCTCTCATGTCCCTTACTCTAGTCCTTCTCCAATACATATTGTATAGTATAGTATAGTATAGTATAGTATAGTATAGTATAGTATCGTATAGCGTAGCATAGCATAGTTGCTACTACTTCTTACATTAATCTCAATATTTTTGCCTTGTTTTCATTGTCTTTGTTAGCACTGAAGAATTCCAATTCAGGAAAGTCCAACCCTATCTTCTTCATATTCATATTGATATTTGTTTATAGGATAGGAAAAAATGTAATTTTTTTCAAAATTTATTGTTGACTTAATGTAGATTTACAAAATTATAACATGGGTATAATTTTGCACTGTTCTGACACTAAATTTCTGTATCCCCATTCCTTCCACTGGAAGCTAAGCAGCTCTCCCAATATTGCAGGTATGGGTCAACTATTATTTCTACAACTATCTATCTATATTTTACATTTGCCATTTTTTTATAGTCCTGCCTTCTCTTCTATTCTAAGTAATACCTGTAACTATTACTACTTCTGAATGTCCTTCCTTTTTCCTTCACTCTCTGGGTCCTGATGGAGTTGGAGTTAAAGATGATCTTCTGGTCATCTTCCTTTATCATTTTGTCTCTGCTAGGAGTATGGACTAAATTTTTTTTTAATCGAATGTGGGAGTTTTGGCCTCTGTAACATGAGCATTGGCAGGTCGATCCATACCCCCCAGCTGGTATCTATCTCTTCCTAGTGGATTAGAGCTGTGGACAAGTGAGATTCTGGGACACTTTGTTGAGGTCATCCGCCCAGGCAAGTCAGGATGGAATCATAGTAGCATCTGCAGCTTGGTGGATGAAAGGTGGTAAGGTATAAAGCCAGACAAAATGACTAATCAATAGGAACCAAAAACTAACAGTAGAGCAGATGAGAATAGAAATCACACAGTGGAAAGAAACAAGGAAGTCTATTTTAGGTATTTTTTTAGGGCCTGACTTTCATAGGTTTTGCTTAAGTTTGATAGCTAACATGAAGTTGGACAAAAATATTATCTGGGAAGATGGTGTCAGAGTTGAGAATAGGACTAGAGAATTGAATTATGGCAGCAAGTAGTTCCCAAACTTGAAGGAAACCTATCAATAAAATAAACTGTTTGGCCCATCAACCTGACCCAGAGTCCATATATATTCATATTTAGTATAGGAGCCTGTGTAATATCTGAGTCTCAGTTAGTCTGACACAAAGTTCCTGGTCACAGCTGGGGATATTCTAGGATGCACTCGAGTGTCAAGGTAGGATGATCCAGCCTCCATTTGGAGAGTGGGTCAGTTCCGACTGTTGCTACAATATAGGGAATTCCTGGCCTACAAGTTCCTAGAGTGGCCAGTGAGAGGGCTTATGCTGATGTTCCTGATGGAAGTGACCAGTGATGGTGGAGAGAGTAATCTATAGAAGTCTATTTTCATCATATCTGTGTTGGAATCCAAGGATCCCCTAGCTAGTGCCCCAGAAGATGGAGTGGTCTTGTATTGATCAAAAAGGCCATTATTAAGTGAGCCAGTGTCTTGCCCTTATATAGCTTTTGTAGTTCTTTCCTTATCTGATGAGCTTAGACTTCCTTCCAGGTGTTAAAAAATTTAGTGTAATTCCTTTATGTAGTTTGTCTTCTTTGGGCCTTTCTACTAGATTTCCAAACTTATTTGATCTAAATCTGATAGATTAGAGAATTTATTAATTTTTTACACTTTCCTTAATTCGTTTATTTTCCTTTATTGGGGGGTTAATGGTTTACAGTTGCAAGTAAAATACAATAGTTTGTACATGTATAGAATTTCCCAGTTTTCCAGATAACAATACAATCCCCACTAGGTCCTCTGCCATCATGTTCCAGGACTCGAACCCCCCCATCCCCGCCCACCTACCCCAGAGTCTTTTACATTGGTGCAATACACCAACTCCAGTCCAATTTTTATGTAGTGGCTTTTCTTCTGATCTTGTTTTTCAACTTTTGCTTAGTGAAATCATCCCATATTCATCCTTCTGTTTCTAACTTTCCTCACTTAACATGATTTCTTCAATCTCCCTTTGAGATGGGGTGAAGAAGGTGAATTCAGCATTATAATAGCTGAAAAGTATTCCCTTGTGTATATATACCATAATTTACTCAGTCACTCATCTGATGTTAGACACCTGGGTTACTTCCAGGTTTTGGCTATTGCAAATTGTGCTGCTATGAACATAGGTATACACAATTCTTTTTGGGTAGGGAAGTTTGGTTCCTTAGGATATATCCCCAGGTGAGGAATTGCAAGGTCATAGGGTAAGTCTACTTCTAGCCTTCTGAGAGTTCTCCAGACTGCTTTCCACAGGGGTTGGACCAATTTACATTCCCACCACCAGCAGCGCAAGAGGGTCCCTTTGTCCCCACAACCTTATTAGAGAATTTATAATGACTTCTTTAAGTCCTTCTACTAGGATCCCAGGCTTGTTAGGTCTAAATCTAATCATAAGGGCTATTGAGCACTTTTACTTTGAGTTATATAATTGTTACTTGCTTATAGATACATGTACACCTACCAGTACCCTAAGCTCTAGCTTGTAGCTAGTGCCTGTACCTTTGTTAGATAATGGCCATCTGAAATGTAGGTAGTTCCATATGCTAGGAGAGAGCTCAGCAGATTAGAGGAGTTAGGAGACTGACATCTTGGGCTTGGTGTCTCTAGTGACAATCCAGTTAGAAGTTAGTAGCAACATAACATGATCTGGCAACACTGGTAGCACTGATTTGGTTGAGGTCAACAGAGGCTGTATGAGAGTAAGGGATCAGAAAGAAGAAACATCAAGATATATGGGCATGGTCCTAGAGGATTCAGGACTAAAAGAAATAAGGATCTTAAAGAGAATGATAAAGGTTTCTTATAGTCTTGGAAAGAGTTTAAAAATAGCAATTGTTAATTATTATTATAACAAAGTTAGTTGGGATTTATTTTTGTATGAAAATACAATGCTTAAGATCTACAATAATATACTTGACCTCACTACATTTTGTGCCCTTTAGGGATATCTACTAATTACCATTTCATAGATACTGACAAGGCCAAATGGTTTTGATGTATTGGGCCTAAGGTTTTAGATAACTTAGGTATTAAAAAATGTATATGCAAATATATATTTTTAGAGCTCCTTAAACAATTTAATTACAGTATTAGAAGTTGATCATCTTACACATCTGCAACATTAACTATTTAGGATAAAGAAAATATGTACATTTAGAGCCATGCTCTATACAGTTGGAGAACTTGAAGTATTAAATCTACTTTTTCAGACCTGACATGTTAAATTAATAATGATTTATGATATTATAAATCAATAGTATTAAAATTTCTGAATATGTTCGGAAGATTGTGTAAGTGAGGAAAAGTCTAAGCTAAAATTTTCATGCATTTGGCCTTTTTTTTCCTTTATTTTGCTTTTAATTTTCTTTTTTCATATTTATATTTCTTTATTGGGGAATTAATGTTTTACATTTGACAGTAAATGCAACAGTTTGTACATGCATAACATTTCCCAGTTTTCCATATAACAATACAATCCCCACTAGGTCCTCTGTTATCCTTTTTGGACCTATATTCTCCACACCCACCTCCAAAGTCTTTTACTTTGGTGCAACATGCCAATTCCAGTTCAGGTTCTACTTGGGTTTTCTCTTCTGACCTTGTTTTTCAACTTATGCCTGAGAGTGAGATCATCCCATATTCATCCTTCTGTTTCTGGCTTATTTCACTTAACATGAAGTTTTCAAGGTCCATCCAAGATCAGTTTCCTTGAGCTGTTCTGTCTTCCATGTCTTGTGCACATTTGTTTTCTCTGTCTGATTTCAATCTGAAATCAAGCCTCAGGGTTTTGCTGCTGGGCTGTAGCTGTGTTCATAGCAGCTGGGCTGATTTTACTATGTAGCCTCTTCAGCTCCAACAAATTACCTTTATGTTTTGGAGACTCACCAGACTTCTTTTGGTCAAAAACACCCCCTTTTTTCTTGGTGTGTTCTTGCCTATAATTTAGTAAGCTACCCCCCCCCCTGAAATCATGAATTAAAAGGTCATGAAGTTCCTTCTTTCACACCAGTACTGTGTGTTTCCTTGACTACTTGCTTCACATAGAGGGAAAATGGTGCCGTGCTCTACCAGAGCTCTAAATTCTTTGTGTTTGGCTTCAGTTACACACCCCTTCTCACCTCAACCATGAATGAGAGGACCCACATGAGGTTGCAGTGAATCTGCACATGCCTCAGCTGTAGCTGGTGAAGTTTGTTAAATTCAGTTGTTGTAGATACTTGTTGTTTGGGGGAGATTGGCTCTGTTCTCTGTTACTCCATAGCTACACCTCTCATAAAAATTGTAATTTCAATGAAAGATAAAATTACACTTTTATGATCTCCAGTTTTTTAAATTTCTCTTTTGCTGCCCATGTTGTTATAGTTATTGTTGTTGTTATTGATGTCACCATTCTTAGGACAGAGAGAAATGGAGAAAGGAGGGGAAAACAGAGAGGGGGAGAGAAATAGAAACACCTGCAGACCTGCTTCACTGCCTGTGAAGTGACTCCCCTGCAGGTAGGGAGCCAGGGGCTTGAACCGGGACCCTTAACCGGTCCTTGCACTTCATGCCACATGCACTTAGCCCACTGCGCTACCTTCTGACTCCCGTCCTCCAGTTTCCTAATCTCTCAATTGGATCTAGATTTTTTTTTTTTAGAGGTCAGAAAGGATGCCTATTTTTTTTAGTAGCATTTTCTCAAGATACTTTTCAAACTTCAGATTCTTTATATTTCCTATCATTCAAACATTTCTCTTTAATTCTTTTTAGATGTCACCTCTTCTTAAATAAAGAGAAATCTTCCACTTCCAATGGCATCTTAGAACAAAGCAACATCAACGCCCACCTTTTATTTCTAATCATAGAGGTGTCTCATCAGCTTGTAATCCTTTGCATTAACACAGAAACACCTACAGATAACAATAAGCAACAACACCACTGACAATGACACCTTCTTAAAAATCCTCAGTTAGACACAGAGCCCATAAATATTGACCTTTTTCTCCCCTTCACAGACAAACCTTTGAAAGAAAGGCATGACTCTTTTTATCTATTTCTTATCATGATATGAAATGGCTCCACTCCCTATGCTTTACTGAAAATTCCCTATCCTAGGGCAGCAGAGAACTATTTAGTTGATAAATTTAAGTGACAGTTTTGAATTTTCTTTCTTGAGCTTTCTGCACTATTTGAATTCATGGCACCCTCTCCACTTCATATAATGCTCTTTTGCCTACAATTCAGTGATTCCATACTCTAGTCTCTTAATAGTATTTATTTCATTTTTAAATCTTTGTTTACTATGAGAGGTAGTTAGAATGAAAATGTGTGTGTGTGTATGTGTGTGTGTGTGTGTGTGTGTGTGTGTGTGAGAGAGAGAGAGAGAGAGAGAGAGAGACAGAGAGAGAGAGAGAGAGAGAGAGAGAGAGAGAAAGGGAGAATATTAAGTAACTAGGGCCCTGACATTACTGTGATTGAACCTGTGGCCTCAGCAGCCTCAGGCATGGAAGTCCTAACAGGCTTACCTACCTACTTTATCAATGATTTACTTTTAAACTCTTCTTTTTTTTTTAATAGCAATTTCTATAAATTTTCTTCTTACTTTTTCTGTAACCCTTTCTGGATAACTCATGTGTAGAGTTTTAATCATTATCTCTTTTGCTTCTCTGAATCAGTAATGAATGCATTCCCTTAAGAACACTTTGGGTACAATGGCTTAAGCAAAAAGGCATATGTTGTTATCAACAGTACCATATAACTGAAAATTTCAAAGGAATTAGGACAGGGCTGACACACTTTATCAATGCTACCTTTCTGCTCTGGTATCCTCAACTTTCAGTGTTTTGTCCATGACTCCACATTTCACTGCTGAAGCTTTACATCCAAGATTTGGATATTAGAAAGAGGATATGGAGGGGGCCAGGTAGTGGTGCACCTGGTTGGACCCACATGTTACAGTTCTCAAGGACCCAGGTTTAAGCCCCTGGTTCCCACCTGCAAGGGGAAAGCTTCACAAGTGATGAAGTAGTGCTACAGGTATCTCTCTGTCTCTCTCCTCTATTACCCCCTCTCATCTCAATTTCTGCCTGTGTCTATCTAGTAAGTAAATAAAGATAATAATTTTTTTTAAAAAAAATGAGGAAACGGAAAGCAAAATAAAAACGTTGCTTGGGGATGGGGCAGGTGGTGGCACACTAAGTTGACCACACAAGTTATCATGCACAAGGACCCGAGGTGAAGCCCCTGGACCCCATCTGAAGGGAGGAAGTTTCAGGAGCATTGAAGCACTACTGCAGTTCTGCCTTTCTCTATTCCATTTTATCTCCACTCTCAATTTCTTCCTGTCCTATCAGATAATTTATTTAAAGGAAAAAATGGCTCCTAGGAGTGGTAAATTTGTTTTGCAGGCAACTAACCTCAATAAGAACCCTAGTGGCAAAAAAAAAAAAAAAAAAAGAAAAGAAAAGAAAAAGACTGTTGTTTCTGCCTTAATACTCATACCTGGGGAATATGCTCTTTTGTATCTTTATAAAATATTTTTGCTGTTTATTTTATCTAGTACAAGTGACTGGTAAGTGCTATAGTTAGAGCCAGTAGAAATAATGTCAATAAATAAAAATGTAATGATTAAGAAGCCTCATAATTGATTTCAACTTTAGCTGTTATTCCTTGTGAGGTTATGCTTTTGCAATTGCTTTGTACTACAGAATGTAATTCTAAAAATTAATCCAAAGTCGTATTTTCATTTTTTTTATCCTTTTTGGAACTCCACTGGATAAACAAGTGATCAGAACTCCCAAACATTGCATATACACTACCTGCAGTTAGTTCTGGAGGACCCTTAAATCTTAGAATTATGAACTATCATCACCTTCTTTTGGTATTTCTCAAAAATTTATACTGTCTACTCAGGTATCTACCTCAGTCAGGACTGCCAGATTTAGTAGGCAACAGTACTTGAATGGTGGTGGTGGTGGTAGTGAGATATTACACTGGATGGGGTGAATGCCTTGCCATGCACAGAGGCCAGATTCAAACCTGACACCACACAAGAGTACCATGACTCTGTTGCTGTGATTTCTCCCTGTGTGATTGTGTGCATGTGAGTGTGTGTGTGTCTGTGTGTGTGTGTGTGTGTGTGTGTGTGTGTCTGTCTCTGAATGAAAAAATTGTCTTGGAAGAAGTGAAGTCATGTATAAGTGAGGTTCCAGCTGTGTAGAAAAATATTTTACCTGCCAATGTAAACCTCATTCAATTATTCAATATATAACCAGATTTTTTAAAAGGGTGTATTTATTTGGATAGAGTAAAAGATAGGAGAACCAGTGCATTTCTCAACGCTGGCATAAGGTGATGATGAGATTGAAACTCTGGGACCTAAAGTATGAAAGTTGGTTCTCTTAACAGGTTGAGCTATCTATCTGTCCACCTAACCAGATTTTTAAGTTGCAAGCTAAGTAAGTACATTAACCTTTACTTTGCACTTGCTTTTTCTCCTTTATTTCATCTTTTCTTAGTAGTATGTTTTATGCCATTAAAACAATCTCTCAAATCCTTCAGTTTTTCACTCCTACACCTCCACACTCCTCATTCAAACTGACAATTTCTTACCTATCACTGACACTCTCAGCTGGCTCCCCTGGTCTTTAGGTTTACCTCATTACATTCTATTCATTGTAGCCAGAGTATTCCTATAAAATTCAAATCAGATCTTAATAATCTAATTCATTGTTCTAGGTGAAGTCTGAATATCTTGTATTTGCACATATGTCCCTCAAATCCCTGTGACAAGAAATAAATCAAATATAGTATTGGAGACAAATTTAGACAAATTCTAACAAGGGAATAGTGAATAGTGAATCAGAAGAAGAAAGTAGGCCCAATGACTTCTCCTAGCAGCACTTTAGAGATCATAAAGAGGAATTGAAATTAGTCAGTGGGTCTTGGGAGTGTCACAGAAAGTATTTCAGTCCAAAATTAAATATAGAAGATAGAACACTGTGGAACACTGAGAAATGTTGCGCATGCACAAACTATTGTATTTACTGTCAAACGTAAAGCATTAATCCCCCAATAAATATTTTTTTTAAAAAAGAAGATAGAATACAAAGTAATTATGACAGAAAAAGAAGGGCTGGCATGAGAAAGATTTAGTCATTGATTTTTAGATTTTACAATCCAGAGTCCTTCCTATTTGAACTGGAAAACTTACCATCAGTCTAGAAAATGGGTTAGGTATGTTTCTTATGCTTTCCTATAGAGCCCTGAACTTTTCCACTGTAGCACACAGCAAATTCTATCACAGCTACCCATTTTCCTCTTTCTTTTCCTCTAGCTTATATGCTTTATGAAGGCAAAACAATTATCTGTCTAGTTTATTTATCCTCAGTACCTTGCACATTGCCTTTATCCTATAAGCTGCTCAAGAAATGTCTATAAAATGGATGATCCATGAGTGGATTTATCCATGAGTGTGGGGATAATTATGTCATTGCTCTTCTGTTTTAGCTTGAGGACTCAGAAAAGAGAGCCTCCAGGGGGAAAAAATGAAGGAAGGAAGGAAGGAAGAAAGGAGAGAAAGAAAGAAAGAAAGAAAGAAAGGAAGAAAGAAAAGAAAAGAGAGAAAGAAAGAAAGAAAGAAAGAAAGGAAGGAAGGAAGAAAGAAAGAAAGAAAGAAAATTCTTGTTTTATAGAGAATGTAACTTCAGACAAACACAGGCAAGGGGAAAAAAAGGGTGAAGTGGAGGAGAAGGGTCAAAAAGGTTGCTGCCACTTGGTATCAAGTTAAACAACTGCTTAACTTCATGGGTTTAAGAGGCTGTGTGGATTATAGTTTCAGGATCTTTATTCCAAGGAGATTAAGGAAAATGAAGTGTCTTCTACCTTTTATAATCCATTTGCCAAAATTTGTCCCAGTATTGCATTTAGTTACAGCATAATGAATCTTTAACTAGGTTCTGCACCTTACAGAATAACATACTATTGACATTATTGTGCCTTTTCTTATAAATTGACTTATCCATGGAACCTGGAGCATTTACTCATAATTCTTTTCATGTGACTGCACATCTATCTTTTTATACCTTACTCTGTGTACATGGAACCCTGACATTATTTGATCCAAAAGCTTCAAATCTTTGTGTGTGAGTCTTATACAATGCTCTTCTTTAGGCCTGTACTTAGGGTAGACCATAAGTTAGTGTCCTCATCTCTAAGTCAAAGAATTGACTGTTTATGTGGTATGTGAACTAAGTATGAGTGAATTACAGATGAGTTCACATGGGTATATAGGAGGTTATTCCTGGGTCAGGATCAAGCCATAGGATAAGAAAAAGTGGAATTGGATTCATGACCATAGTCAAAATATCTTAGGATTTTGTTGTAGTAGTTCAAAACCAAAATCCATATGTTCCTTGACACTTCTCCATTCAAAATGTAGAAGTTGTCTTCTTTATCCTCCTCTGTTTTGGTTTGTTTGTTTGCTTGTTTTGTTTTGTTTCTATCTGTCCTCATTGGGGCTTCATTGCTTCAGACTGACTTCTTCAGATAGAGATGGGGTCAAAGAGGGAAAGACATCATAGCATCAAAACTTCCTCCATTGTAGTGGAGACCCGACTCAAACCTGACTTGTGCTCATGGCAAAGTAGAACACTACCAGGTGAGCTCTTACAGATCCCGAGCCCCATCCTTCAGTGTGACCTAAATTTAGTGACTGAATTCTCAGCAAGAAAATGTGGCAGAAAATGTGGAAAGTGACTTCTAAAATCAGTATGTCAAATGTATTGCACTTTCTTGATTCACTCCTTAGAGTATTTGGTTTGGGAGATGTCATCTGGCAAATTTTAAGAACATCCTGTTAGCCTTACAGAAACATCTTTATGGTAAGGAAGTGAGTCCCCTTGCCACAAAACTAGAATGAATTGAGACTTTCTCCTAATAACCATATAAGTGAATGATCTTGGATGTAATCTCTGAGTCAAGACTTCTTTTGATCATATAGCTATGACTGATACTTGAAAGACAACCTCATGAGTGGTGATGAGCCTAGATAAGCCGTTTCTGGATTTCTCATCTATATTGTGACATAACTAACACGTACTGCTTTAAGTTACTAAACTTTGGGTTATTTATTATGGAAATGGCTTATAACTGTTATGGTTGAAGCTATAAGAATCTGAGAATTTTCATTTCAAACTTTTAGATTATTATTAATGTAGCATGATAGAACATATTTTAAGATTTATTTTATATATTAAGAGATGTATTGGGTTGTCAGAAGTCATGATATATTTTTCTATGCAAAAATGTCATGACTTTTCTTTCTTCTTATTGTTATTAATTAATTTATAAAATACCTTTTTAAAATTATTTTTGTTATTTATTCTTTTTAAGTTTTTTATTATCTTTATTTACCGGATAGAGACGGTCATAAATTGAGAGGGTAGGGGGAGTTAGAGAGGGAGAGAGAAAGAGAGACACCTGCAGCCCTGCTTTACCACTTGCAAAGCTTTTACCCTGCAGGTGGGGACCAGGGGCTCAAACCCAGGTCCTTGTGCATTATAACATTATAACATGGAGCTCAACCAGCTCAACCACCTGTCCCCAATTTATATAAAATAAAAATATCAACAAGATCATAGGATTAGAAGGGTACAGTTCTACACGATTTCTACCACCAGAGTTTTGCATCCCACCCCCTCCTTGAAAGTTTTCCTATTCTTTATTCCTCTGGGAGTATGGACCTGGGGTCATTACGAGGTGCAGAAGGTGGAAGGTCTGACTTTTGTAATTGCTTCTCCACTAGACATGGGTATTGCAGATTGATCCATATTCTCACCCTGGCACTATCCTTCCCTAGCGGGGCAGAGTGTGGACAAGTGTGGGTCCAGGGTACATTGGTGAGGTCCTCTGTCCAGAGAAGTCAGGTTGATATCATGGTTACATCTGCAACTTGGTGGCTGAAAAAACTTTAAGCTATAAAGCAGAAAAAATTGTTTAATAGTCAAGAACCTAATGGCAAGAATATAGCAGATGAAGATTTAGGAGTCTCCATTTTGGAAAAAGCTAGTAGATCTATTTTAGGTATATTCCTAGGGGCCCATGACTTTATTAATTTTTGCCTGAGCACAACAGCTAACATGCAAGTGGACCAAATGTATTATCTGGGGAGATGGCATCAGAGTTGGATGTAGGAATAGAAAGTTGGATCAGGGCAGAGAGGAGCTCCTAAATATGGGAAAAGTATATAATTATCACTTTATGGTGTCATTTTCTTAGGTCTTTCTACTTGCTTGCTGTTTTGTGTCACTGCAAACTATTGTGCACTTTTGCTTTAAGTTGTATATTTTTCCCTAATTTGTGGGTAACATTAGCACATGTGTTCTGTCTCATGGGCCCTGATCTGTATCTAGGTTCTGTGGCTTTGTTAGGAGGTGCACCACCCAATATGGAATTGAGGAGTCCTATGACCTAGGAATGGTCTCACCAGAGTGCTAGAGCTGAAGGGTTTACATTTAATGCCTGGTGTCTCTGGACACAGTATGAAGTGAAATATGTTGAGGTGGTACTGGTTGCATTGATTTGGTTGAGATCAACAGATGCAGTATCAAATGTTATAGGGTGAAGCATGCAGGAAGACAAGCCATGCCCTAGAGTTTCTAGGACTGGGAGAAATACGGGTTTTATAGAGAATGGAGAGGGTTCCTGCTGTCTTAAGAAGGCAACAAATAGTTATTATTGTAACCTAGTTATTAGGGAATATGACTTTTCTGACGGCCCAGTAGAATAATGTATCCATTAGCACTTTTATAAGACTAAACCTAAATGCTCCCACATTCCTGGGCTGTACACAAAGGTTGTATGTGAGTCCCCAAGAAGATTCTGTGGTGTCAAGCTCCTATTGCCCTGATATGGGAGGCTAGAAGCACTCAGTGAAGGAAGGCTTTAAACAGAGTTTATTTGTGTATCCATGCATAAAGTTATTCAAGAATAATGCAGAGTTGATACCTGTATAAATAGTTTAGAAGTAAATGCCCAAGGGTTCCACACACAAGTCAATCCATGCTGATTTACAGTTATGCTTAAGAAGAGTCTAATACAAAGTCCTTTCATGATTGCTTTTACACACAGTATAAAGCTTGCACACTTTAAGACCTGGGCACTTCTGAATTGTCAACCTTATCTAATGGCACTAAGGTAGCATGTTCTAAGCTCCAAAGAGACAGAACTATTTGTGATTCCTCTAATGGCCAAATGGCCATACTCTTTTTCTTCCATCAGTACTTGAGCACGCCCTTCGCTGTTTCAGGACTAGTTTTTACTGCTTTTCTATTTTAACTAACTATGATCAATAAAAGCTCTCATAAGACTTCTAGGTCAATTTAAACTCTTTCTATAACTCCATTCATACTGTAGCATACTGTACATACTATTAATAGCATATTATTATATAACTACAAGGTTAATTATCTGTACTCACAGTAAAAGAGACTATAAACTCTTTGAGGACAGGGTCATGCCTTATTAATTTTGACTTTCCTACAGTATATGTTAGACTTGCTACATACCAAGATTTCACTGTATTTAGAGTATTATGTTTCCATGTGTTTATGAAATAATAACTCTGTAGAGGGATTTAGATTGTTAAAATTGTGAGGACATTTTACATATATAAAAAAGTGAATATTTTGGGGTACAGTAATGGCCCAAAGCCTTATTAGTATACACTTGTATTTTTTTATTTATTTTTAAATTTTTTTATTTATTTAAGAAAGGAGACATTAAAAAAACCATAGGATAAGAGGGGTACAACCCCACCAGATCTCTCCGTATCCCATCCCCTCCCCTGATAGCTTTCCTATTCTTCATCCCTCTGGGAGCATAGACCCAAGGTCATTGTGGGATGCAGAAGGTGGAAGGTCTGGCTTCTGTAATTGCTTGCCTGCTGAACCTGGGTGTTGACTGGTCGACTTGTATTTTTAAAAGAACATCTTTTAGAGGTATCAGAAATACTTTAAACTGCAATGTAACAATTACTGTCTTAACTACAATACATAGTGTAAATCAATGACGGCATTAAATCTTGTCTAAATGACCAGAACATGAACTGAAGCTTTACTTGTAATACATATTCATTTTAGTTGATTTCACTTCCTGAGGCTTGTGCCTTGTGAGCAGAGGCTTTAATGGTAGGAAAATCAGGTATCATCTCATTCTAGTCATCCAAAAATAATCTCTCTAGGAAAACCCACAACCTTGATGTAAATCCCTAACAGATTACAAGTGTATTTGCAATGAAAAGCAAAAGATTATTGAGGTGATAATCCAGTAGCATAAAATTAGTTTTTTATCCTTGGTACAGATATTTTTAAACATCTTAAACTGATAGAACAGTGAATCCAAATCTTTGTTCTGTGCTTTCTGAGATGCCTAAAAGAAATACCATATTTAAAACAACTGTGTTTAAAGCTATGAGCATTTTTAACAAACTACGAAAATGGCTGTTTTATTCTCATTTATTTTGTAGTACCTGAGGCCCTTACTGCTCTGGGGCAATTTTATAGATAGAGGTAAAAAGAAAGCCAAAGTCAGAGAGAGAGAGAGAGAGAGAGAGAGAGAGAAAACAAAGCTGCAGCACTAAATATTTCTACAGTGCAATAGTACTCTCATGTGGTATAAGGAGGCTTGAACCTGGGTTACACACAGGGCAATTCTTACAAGTGATACTGCTTCGAGAAAGGGTTGATCTAACAAGTAAAATATGATGCTCAATTAAAAAATAAGGAATCATTGATATAGAGTATGAATGTCGGGAACCAGGCGGTAGCATAGTGGGTTAAGCGCACGTGGCACAAAGCTCAAGGACCATCGTGTAAGGATCCTGGTGCGAGCCCCCAGCTCCCCACCTGCAGGGAAGTCACTTCACAGGCAGTGAAGCAGGTCTTCAGGTGTCTATCTTTCTCTCCCCCTCTCTGTCTTCCCCTCCTCTGTCCATTTTTCTCTGTCCTAACAACGACATCAATAACAACAATAACAAGAAGGACGATAAACAACAAGGGCAAAAAAGGGGAAAAATAAAATAATAATAATTATTTAAATAAATAAATAATAATAATAATTAAAAAAATATATGAATACTGCCCATATAGTCTAAACAATTTAAGATACATATTGAAGTACAAAAAGGGATGTGATATTCAGTGTCACACTTGTTTTAGACAAATAATCACATGTATAACCTTTATGAGAGTAATCCAAATAAGTTTCATCAATTTGATCAATAAATGTAGCAATGGTGTGAATTCTGAGTCTATTTCATTTTATTTGGAGTCCATTTCATTTTATTTGCCCATGGACACATAACGTAGTATGCTACAGAACAGTCAAGGAGGGAATACCAGCTGTTCATTTCAGTTGAGTTCCTTATGAGATAGGTTTAGCATGGCACTGGACACTGGAATCTTTTTCTGTAGGTCTAAAAGCATTGAAAACAAGATTTAAATTGAGGTGTCTGAATTATCAGTACTCTACCCATATCGAATCTTCCATTTAATCTAACTCTCATGTAACTTCCTTTTACCACACAGGAAACAAAATTTTATTAGGTGACATTTTGCCTATGGTTAAATGTATACTTCTGTAAATACAATTTCCGTGTTCTTCTAATATTTCTAGACTTCATGTACAATCATTTTGCTATTCTCTTATTTACGTTTAGGAAGGATATGGCATTATTTAAACTTATTTCATTTTTGTTTTTGGTGTTCCTATTTTGTTCCCATCATTTTAAGTTCATTTATTTTAAGATTATCAGTCCATTTCAAAGTCGATTCGATGAAAATATTTTTCACTAATTTGAATAGCAATGTAGCAATAAAGAATCCTAGGTAAAATAACATTTATGAATAATCAGTTGCAGTAAACCTATTAATTTGTAAAATTTCAAGTTGTAATAAAATTTAAGTGTAGATCTTCAGAAAATCACAGAAGTTGATGAAGCAGTTGAATTTAGTGATGCTACAAATTTACGGTCTGTGTCTTTGATAGTCTCATTTGTTATGCAAATATATTAAATCTATCTTGCTTATCCAAAATTAAGAATCCTTAAGTAGTGCCTTATTTGGGAAGGGATGAAATCATAAATACCTATACAAAGTGTTGTCATTCTTTGTAGTGAAATGAATCACAGTCTTTTATAGTACCAGCAGTGTACCAGTAAATAATCAATGTAAGTCACTCTCTCCCTGGGATTTAACTAAAAGACTGCTACCAAAAGACAAGGTTGCTTTACATACAGATATAAAAGTATATGTCCTCTTAAGGAATAAAGGATCCTCTCTCTTGTCTCTTTCTCCCACAATAAGAGGGTCTAACCTGATTTTTAAGTGCAGTCTACTCTCTGTGTGAAATGACACTTTAATGCATAGGATGCTAAAGGATTTTCCTATGCTGGTTTGAAATAGGTGCAATTAATCTGGTATCATTTCAATTATCTTGCCCCAAATGTCTGCACTTAGCTGGGTTATTAGTGTAGTGTGCAGCAGAAAAATTGTAGTTTCTTGGAATCTCTATTGTATTCGTATGGCTTAGTGTGGGTTCATTAGGAAAATTAAGAAAACCAGACAGGCAGTTTTCCAGAGCATATGAAAGTTGACTGTTCGTTCGCCTTTCCCCTGCCACTTCACTGCACTAGTGAGGGTGATTTTGTATGATGCAGTGCAGTTTCCTTTTAAGATGACAGGGTAGAAAATCGCTAGGGGACTTGGGCTGCCAAAGCCCTCAAGACCTCTCCAACATGTCCAATAAAAACACAGATCAGTGAGCCAGGAGATAATAGACAGGAGTCTCCAACAGGAAGAGATTGTGGATTCATGGCGGCAGCTAAAGAGGATAGCAGTTTTGTTAGGGACTAGTTCAAAAAAATAATAATGTGATTAGGCACCTTGGAACACATGTAATGTTTTTTAGAAAAAGAAAAGTTAAATAGTGTGTTCAGCAAAACTGGTTAGAAAGTATTAACTTTATTAGTTCATAGTATAAATTATTATGAATTAATATTTATATGAATACACATATGACAGGTATTATGTTTATATTCCATATGTGCTTATTTTTTTAATACTTGATCCAGTTGCCTTTCTTTTTCATACCTTTTATTAGGTTTGACATTTCACTATTACTTTCATATTCCAGAATATTTATTTATTTGCCAGAGCACTACTCAGTTCTGGCTTTTGCTGGTATTGGGAATTGAACCTAGGAATATGGAGTCTCAAGTGTGAAAGTCTTTTACATAACCATTATGCTGTATTCCTCAGCCCTGACTTTTTTTTTTTTTAAGGATGTTATGCAGTCCATGAAGTGACACAGTGGCTATATTGTTGAACCAAGAATATACAATGTCAATCCTTGACATTGCATGTGTTGGAATCATGCTGTGGGTTCTCTCCTGTTAGTCATAAATAATTTTAAGAAGATTATAAATTATTTCAACTCTGTACAAAGGAAGGATATTTAAATATCACATAGGTGTAATTAGGCACACAAAGGTAAGGTTGAAAATTTGCCAGTTTATAAAGGAAGCTCTTCTTGCCCTCTAATTTGGAACTTCTACTTTAAACTGGCATTTCCTCCCTGGAGACAAAAAAAACACACATAAAATAAAATGATCATCCAGTGTTTTCCAAGTGGTTTTGGAGTCAAGTCAGAGGAATTAGTTAGTCAAATGACTCAACTGATCGATGTTAGCAGGCATGACCAACACTTTGGCCCTTTTTCTGGGAACAATAAACACAAAGCACCCTGTAGGTGGGGAGCTGGGGCTCTAACCAGGATCCTTATGCTGGTCCTTGCGATTAGTGCCATGTGTACTTAACCCGCTGTGCCACCGCCCAGCTCCCCCAATAAACTGCATCCTTTAACTAATAAAGAATAGCAGATTTTCCTTAAGTCCACAAGTCACCATTGACCTTTGTTTTGCATTCAGAGGTTATACACATTGGAAAGTTCCTACTGAAATACTGAATAAAGCACCTGATTCTTTTTGAAAGATCAATCCTATAATTTTTTAATTTACTTCCCAAGGGAGTAGGGCTGTAGCACAGCGGGTTAAGTGTACATGGCGCAAAGTGCAAGGACCAGCATAAGGATCCTGGTTTGAGCCCTCAGCTCCCCACCTTCCAGGGAGTCACTTCATAAGTGGTGAAGCTGGTCTGCAGGTGTCTTTCTTTCCCCCTCTCTATCTTCCCTTCCTCTCTCCATTTCTCTCTGTCCTATCCAACAACGACGAATACAATAACAACAATAAGGGGAAAAAAAGGGGAACAAAAGGAAATAAATATTTAAAAAAATTAAAAATAAAAAAATGTTTCCCCTTCCTTTCTAACTTTCTTTCTCTCTATCTTCCTTCATTTCTTTCTTTCTTTTTTTATCTTTCTTTCTTTCTTTCTTTTTTTCTTTCTTTCTTTCTTTCTTCCCTTCTTTCATAGAACACTGTTCAGCTTTGGTTTATGGAGATGCTGGAGACTGAACCTGGGAACTGTGATTCCTCAGGCATAAAATACTTTGCATAACAATATGCTATCTCCCCAAGCCCTTTATTTTCATTTTGCTGATTATCTTTTCAACCACAATATCATTTCCAGAAGAACTTTTAAAATACAGTTGTATTACTCTGTCCTATATGGAGCCTTACTTGATTCTGTACATAATCAACAAATATTAATTTAATGATTGAATAAAGTCAGTGAACAAGATGATGTCTTAAATGGGGAAGGCTTCTAGGCCATTAGCTGTTATTTATTATCTTTAAGCAGTAAAAGAACCAGCACTGGTGATATTGCTTGTGTGACCCTCCTTAGGCTAAGAAGGTTTCCATTACTAACTAATTTGCCACCTAATTAGCACATTTTTTTTCTTTAACACCTTCAATCTCCTTTTGTAATCTGGGAATCAGCTTTAAGGCAACTGGTGACTAGTTTATTAGAAGTTCTATTAGGAGAAGATAACGGCACAGGAAACAATAAGATCATTTAAAAGAGAAAGCAGATTTTTATAGGAAATAAAAAAATGGGTTCTTCCTACCTCCCCAGAGCTCTGCTCCCCTAGGGAAAGATAGAAACAGGCTAGGGGAATGGATAGCCCTGTAAATGCCCATGTCCAGTGGAGAAACAATTACAGGAACCAGACCTCCCATCTTCTGAACTCTGTACAAAGATCTTTGATCCATACTCTTAGAGAGATAAAGAATATCCCCTCACAATGGAGGGGAGGGGATATGGAAATCTGGTGGTGGTAATTGTATGGAATTTTACCCCTCTTGTCCCACAATCTTGTTAATCATTATTAAATCATTAATAAATTAAAAAAATGAAATGGGTTATTAAATAGTGAAATGAACAATAGATTTATTTTTACTATATGTTTAAGAACATATCTCATATAATTGCAACTATGATCCCCTTTTATTTTATTTTTGTTTTTATTTTTGCCTCCAGGGTTATTGCTGGTGCTTGGTGCCTGCACTATGAATCCACTGCTCCTAGAGGCTATTTTTTCCCTTTTTGTTGCCATTGTTGTTTATCGTTGTTATTGATGTTGTTGTTGGATAGGACAGAGAGAAATGGAGAGAGGAAGGGAAGACAGAGAAGGGGAGAGAAAGATAGACACCTGAGACCTGATTCACCACTTGTGAAGCGATCCCCATGCAGGTGCAGGTGCAGGTGTGGGGGTCAGGGTGGGGATCGAACCAGGATCCTTACACTGGCCCTTGCACTTTGAGCCATGTGTGCTTAACCCACTGCTCTACCACCTACACCCTCATCCTCTTTTATTTTTTAAGTGGTATTTTCCTGAAAAAAAAATATCATTGTGACAACAAAAATTCTGTAAATCGGTGTTTCTGTAATAAAGCGCAATTGGAAATTTTAATGGCGTTTTGTATAAATATGGTGATATTACATATAATAGAATGCTTTCCTATATTTGGAATTTCTAGTATGACTAAGTAGATTCTTTCTTTTTAAAAGTGTATGTGTGGGATAGAGAGAGAGTTAAGTAAGATGCATGGCTTGCCATAATAAGAGTCCTGGGTTCCAGCCCCAGCACAATATGGGAAATGCTATTGTTGTATAAAGCATCCATTTAAAGTTGTCAAGGCAAAAGATACAGAGTTGAAACAGGTGCTTATTCTTTTGCAGAAGGGCATTGAGCCTACAGAGTGGCAGTCAGGCAACAGCAGACCCCTCCTCACACCTTTCTCCCTTCTTTTATGCCTGATGCAGAACTGTCCCCTTCACCCTTGGGCTGAGCTTCAGAGCTCACAATCTTCTAAAAGTGGAAAGGGAGAAAATCTGAAGGTCTCTACTGGAGGATTAGCAAGCACTGCAAGTAAATATTATCTGAATCTAAAGAGTGCAGGAATAGTGGGCACAGGCAGCTATAGATGATAACAATTTATAATAAATTTTGCACTAAACAAGTGTTCTATTCATGTTACTTTGAAAAGAAGTACTAATCATCTCTTAACCTATATGACATAGTGTCTCCCTCTCTTTCTCATTCTCTGAGTCAGTAAGTGATTTGGAGCAGTGAAACCATGCATGTGTGAGGCCATGGCTATGTGTCTGTATGAGTTTAATTGATTTCCACATAGTTTTATTTTAATCCTATAAAAACTTAACACTTCCCCTTTGAATGCTTTGTGTTCCATCCCACTCTTTCCCTCAGTTTTACATTTAATTCATCTGACTGCCTAATCCTTGTCACTGATAATATATATATTCAGAATCTCCATGAAGTCCTGTATTTAATTGTACTGCTGTATATTAACAAATGTCATTCATAATTGACCAGCAATTGAGTGAAAAAAATATACTGATAGATGGTACTAGCAAAGATAATGCCTGGAATAAAGGTAGAAAATCTTTTTGACTATGGTCCGGTAGGTGGCACAATGAATAAAGCATTGGATTCTGAAGGATGAAGTCCTGAGTTCAGTCCCTGGCAGCACATGTACCAGAGTGATAGCTGGTTCTTTCTCCTCCTAGCTTTCTCATAAATAAATAAATAAATAAAATATTTTTTTTTTTAAAAAAAGAGACTCTTTTTGACTTTATTAGCAAAAATCTTGTGTTAAGGTTTTAAGTTTCCTGTCTAATTTCAAAGCTGTGGTAATTGGTTGGTAGGTATCTTGAAAGATACCATGCCCTTTGTGAGTCCTGCAATTTTTCAAGGGCAACTCATTTTTGCTCTTATTTAACCCAATACTGAATTTCATGCACTGAGCTATATGTGCTAGACCATTTTCCAAGTGTTTAACTTCTTCTAATATGCTTAACAGATTAGTAATCAGAAAACTAAATCTCTGTACTCGTCTAGCAAATAATAAGCACTGCTTTTCTAATGCTGCAAAAACTCCTGACTCTTTTCAATACAAAGTTAGGCTTTAGGAAAATGCTGCTGCTGGTGTGGTTTTAGTTGAAGAGTGCCATGTAGCTTGGCACAAATTCCCTTAATTAGAGATCTAGTACCCTGTATTTATTAAAGTTAGCCTCCAGTTTATTGCTACAGACCAATTTTTATCAGTAGGCTTTAATGAAAATAGCAAAGGATGCAGCCCTTGACCATACATTCACATTCCATGAATAGTCTTCACATCAAGTGGTTTAACCTCTCTCAATTAGTTTCCTTTACTATAAATTCAGGAGAGGAACTTCACAGCCTGAAGAAATCTCAGAGAGACTCTGGGAAAACTGAAGTAGCTAGCATACATAAATCATTGATGCAAAAAAAATGAACACTCCAAATGAAACACCTCAATCTACTAATAAGCATTGACTTGATAAGAAAGAAGCCCAGTTAGATCTACCTAGAAAGGATTGCTTGCTCATTTATTTGATGTTAAGTTTTGATAATTTGAATGATATTAGAATAATGTAAATGGGATATTTTCATATGCGAGCAATAGATAATTGCAAGTTCAAATGGCTTAAACATAGTACATTGGCCTTCATAAATAGCACTAAGCAGAATAACCAAGGCAACTGGACCTAAGATGGCACTGTAGCAATCATACAGAACATAGACATAATCCTAAAATGACAGCATAGTAACACTTGCCTTGCAGGATAGAGACATGACCAAAATGGCTTGATTATCACTAGCTTCCTTCCATTTGAGGGACCTCAGAACCAGAAGGAAAAAGCATGTTGATAATCTACTCTTTCATCACTACCATACTACTCATTTTTTTTTTTTGCTACTCTTTACTACTCTTTCATCACTACCATACTAAACATTCCTGTCAGCCATCCTCCATGTCTGAATATTAGTAATCTCATAAGAGTTGAAAGGAGTTTATGGGTTTATTGGAAGATACTGGCTTCTCCAGGTATAATACCACTTTTTTTAAGAGACTTTTAAAAAATTAATTATTTATTTTTTTATCTTAATGAGTGGGAGAGAGAAAGTAGAGAGTAAGACCAAAGTACTGCTGGGTTTATGATGGTGCTGGGGAATCTGGGACCTTGGAGCCTCAGGCATGAATGTCTTTCTGCATAATTATTATTCTGTCTCAGTCAAACACTACTATTTAAACAAATTTCCATTCCTCTAAATAAGTAAAATTCCCTTTCCAAGACCATCAAAGAGAAGGTGCCATTAGAGCTTTAGCTTCCCTTTTCCATTCTTTGGCCATTGAATAAAGTTCTTGCTTGTTAACATAGTCTCTTCTAGTATTTACATTGAGTAGACAAAGAAACTAACTGGTAACAGTAAGAAAACGGGGAGAATATTTCAGGACTAGTTTATTTTTAATATTTTATTTATTTTATTTTTGAGAGAAATGCAGAGAGAGAGGGAAAGAGACACAGAGAGAAATACCAGAGCACTGCTCAGCTCTGGCTTATGGTGGTACCGGGGATCGAACCTGAAATTTAGGAGCCTCTGGCATGAGAGTCTGTTTGCATAACCATTATGCTATCTCCCCCACCCCCTTTTTTTTTTATCTTGAATTGATCTCAGACTTTGACTTCCTATCTTTGATTTCCTTTTGGTCTAGGAGAAGATGACCATAGCAATTCATGGAGTCATACTTGACCACAAGGAAAACACTATAGGGAATAAAAATCTGTCATGTCCAAAATGTACTTCATTCCTAAGAAAAAAATGTTAATTTCATAGGAAGGGCCTTGGTGGCAGAATCAAGATTGCCTTTGAGATGATGACATTTTTTTGAGAGGGTCTGTTCTGTGGGGATGCTCAATTTAAGCTTATATGTGACTACTATGTCCTATTTTGGGGGAATGGCATAGAAGAATAATTAACCTTCTGTATAAGTACCGTGCGCTAACCGATTGTGCCACTGGAGCTCCAAATAATTAACCTTCTAACACTTCCTCCTTCCTTCCAAAAAAATCTTCTGTATTAGAAAGCTACTTTAGGATAAGTTCTGAGACCACATAGGCAGTTACTAATTTTTTTTTCTCCACCATGTGCACAGGTAGAATAAATGTTAATAAACTTGCCTTTTCTTATTATCATAATAATCTGATTAATGCTTGCATGATTATTTGTCTAGCTTTGACGACTCCAGCAAGTATAGAATGGTTTATTTGTACCTCACATCAATGTGGTCCTGCTTCACTGATGTGAAGAAATAGCCTACAGGAGCAGTGGATTCCTAGTGCAGGCATCGAGCCTCAGCAATAACCCTGGAGGCAAAATAAATAAATAAAATAAAAATAAATAAAAAGAATAACAGGCTCCAAGTGTAATTTTCATCCTGGTTTCTACCCAGACTCAACACTTAATCTAATTGCAGCTTCCATCTCTTATGGAAGCATAAATTTGGGGCCAGATAGTGGTCTTCTTGGTTGAGTGTACACATCACAGTGCACAAGGACCTGGGTTCAAGACCATGGTCCCTACCTGAAGGGGGGAAGTTTCAGGAATGGTGAAAGTGTTGCAGGGATTCCCCCCTTGCCTTTCATTTTTTTCTCTGCCACTATTCAAAATAAATAAATAAGTGAATGTTTTTTAAAAGCATAAGCTTGGAAAAAGTCAGGGGTTTCCCTTATTAATGTCAGGGAGCAAGGTAACCTGCAAGGTAAAATCTCTTCCACCTTCTTCTGAAGGAAAGTGACTTTGTTCATAAAATAATAACCTGTCCGACTCTCTTTCTGCCTATAAAATTCTACTGTTTTGAAAAATGTCTTGCAATATCCTACTTGCTACATGGGATGATGAATTTTTCTTTTTAATTTTTTCCTTTTATTCTTCTTTTTCCTCCATGGTAATTGCTGGGACTTGGTGCAGATTCAAAGGAGGTCTCGAAACTTTACATCAGGCTCAACTTGACGCTGTTGACTGGCTACGGAAGAAGGGCAAACGCTAGAAAAAGAAGGTGCCTGCACTATGAATCCACTGCTCCTGAAGGTAATTTTTTCCCCCATTTTGTTGCCCTTGTTGTTGTCCTTTTTGTTATTTTTTCCATTGATATTGTTGTTATTGGATAGGACAGAGAGAAATCGAGAGAGAAGGGGAGACGGGGGGGGGGGAGAGAAAGACACCTGCAGACCTGTCACCGCTTGTGAAGCGATGCCCCCTGCAAGGGGGAAGCGGGGTCTCCAACCAGTATCCTTACTCTTGTCCTTGCACTTTGAGTGTGCTTGACCCGCTATGCTACCTCCCGACTCCCACATGGGTTGATAATCTATCATTCATGTGTCATCAGTGAAAGCAATCAGACCTTTAAATTCATTCTGATGAATTTTGTTTTCTGACACTACATATGTGCAGATTTCTTTTTCATAATTAATTTTTTAATAGATAGAAAAAATCTGAAAAGGAAGAGGGGAGAGAGAGACACCTGCAACACTGCTTCACTACTTGTGATGATTCACCCATCAAGTGTATTAGGTGGAGATCGGAGGCTTGAACCTGGGTGCTTGCACATGGTAACATGTATACTCTACCAGGTGCAATGCCACCCAGCCCCTAGATGTACAGATTTCTTCATATAACATTACCAGACTGGGTCTTATATAATTGTTGCAAACACTCCTAAACTTAATTGTGAATCTATTAACTCAATAATAAATTAACATATATTAAGTAATCTTAAATACCTACCTAAGCAATTTTAAAAATGTACTTATGGGGCTGGATGGTGGCACACCCAGTTCAGCACACACATTACCAGGCACAAGCACCCTGGTTTAAGTACCTGGTCATTACCTGCTGGGGAGCAGCTTTCCAAGTAGATATAAAAGACTACAAGTGTCTCTCCCTCCTTCTCTCTCTCTCTCCTCCTCCCCTGTAACTACTGAGTTCAGTGATATCCCTTGTGGCAATTAAATTAATACTTAATTTAAAATTTATTTTTATTTTTTATTACCATGTCTATACAACAGATCTACTACTCCTGGCAGCCATTTTTTTCCTTTTCTTTCTTCCCTTCTTTCCTGTTTTATTTTGGTTGTTGTTGTTCTTTCTGTTTTAAAGACAAACAGAAATTGAGAAGGGAAGGAGAGATAGGTAGAGATATCTGCAGCAGTGGGGAGTGGAGGACTTGAAAAAGATTTAAGTATTTCTGAAAGAAATGAGGAGAGATAGAATGAGCCAAAACATCACTCTGGCATATGCTATGGTAAGATTGAACTCAGAAAGTTATGCTTAATAGTTTAATGTCACTTTTTAAAAAAAAATATTTATTTAAGAAAGGAGACATTAACAAAACCATAGGATAGGAGGGGTACAACTCCATGCAATTCCCACCACCCGATCTCCACATCCCATCCCCTCCCCTGATAGCTTTCCCATTCTCTATCCTTCTGGGAGCATGAAACCAGGGTCTTTGTGGGTTGCAGAAGACGGAAGGTCTGGCTTCTGTAATTGCTTCCCAGCTTAAAATGGGAGTTGACTGGTCAATGCATACTCCCAGTCTGCCTCTCTCTTTCCCTAGTAGGATGGGGCTCTGGGGAAGCGGAGCTCCAGACACATTGGTGGGTTGTCAGTCCAGGGAAGTGTGGTTGGCATCATTCTGGCATCCGGAACCTGGTGGCTGAAAAGAGAGTTAACATACAAAGCCAGACAGATTGTTGAACAATCATGGACCTAAAGGCTGGAATAGTGCAGATGAAGTGTTGGGGCGTATTCCCTGCAGACTCTTGTGTACTTCTGCTTTCAGGTATATATTTTGCCCTGGTACATGGGCACATGTGAACTTATGCTCTGTCTTGGGACCTGGTCTATATCTAGGTTTGGGGACTTTATTAGGAAGTGAACCACCTGGAATGGAATTAGAGAATGCTGTGAAAGGAAAGGTCTCACCCGAGTGATGAAGCTGAAGGGTTGTCATTCCACACCTGAAGTCTCTGGACACAGTCTGAAGTAAGCATGCTGGGGTGGCACTCGTTCCGTTGAATAGATTAAGACCAGTGAATGCAATATTATTTGATATGAATTGAGAGAAGCATGCAGGAAAGTGGACCCCACACTAAGGTTCCAGGACTGGAGGAAATATAGGCTCTATAATGGAAATGTGAGGTTCCTCCTGTCTTAGGGTTCAAAAAGACAATGGACAGTTATTGTTATCATCACATTATTTGGTAATTGGGTTACCTTTGAAAAGTCCCTTTGTTAGGGTTTGGGTGTACTACCCAGCATCTTATATATAGCTGTGCTACCGGTTGCTTTTGTTCTACCTGGTCTAGACTTTTGAGAGAGTCAGCATATCAAAGACTCAGCCTATGTATTAAAAAGACTCAGCCAGTGTTTTAAAAAGTTTGAGACAATCAATTTTTTCCCCTCTCATATTAATTAAATAGTGATTTATATGCCTATAAATTAATAGGAGTATACATAAACACCATTCCCAACACCAAAAGACTGTGTCCAATCCCAACCCCCCCCTCCCTTGGAAGCCAAATGTCCACCCTACCCCTCACCACAGGGTTTTAACTTTGGTGTCCTCCTCTCCATTTAATCAGATCCTGCTTTTAGTTTCCTTTTATGTTCTTCTTTCTCAACTTCTGTTGATGAGTGGGATCATCCCATACTCATCTTTATCTTTCTGACTTAGCTCACTTAATATAATTCCTTCTAACTCCATCCAAGATGGGTCAGAGAAGGTGGGCTCATTGTTCTTGGTAGCTGCATAGTATTCCATTGTGCATATATACCACAGCTTTCTCAGCCACTCATCTGTTGTTGGGCACCTGGGTTGCTTCCAGGTTTTAGCTATTATGAATTGTGCTGCTAAAAACATAGGTGTACACATATCTTTTTGATTAGGCATTATGGAATCCTTAGGGTATATCTCCAGGAGAGAAATTACTGGATCATATGGAAGGTCTATGTCTAGCCTTGTGAGAGTTTTCCAGACTGCTATCCAGAGAGGTTAGACCAATTTACATTCCCACTGGCAATGCAAGGGTTCCTCTGTCTCCACAGCCTCTCCAGCATTTGTTGCTGCTGTCCTTTTTGATGTATGCCATTCTCACGGGAGTGTTGTCTTTATTTGCATTTCTCTGACAACCAGCAATCTGGAGCAGTTTTCATATGTTAGTTAGCCTTTTGGGTCTCCTCTGAAGTTAGTGTTTTGTTCATATCCTCTGCCCATTTTTGGATGGGGTCATTTGCTTTTTTGTTGCTAAGTTTGCCGAGATCTTTATATATTTTGGTTATTAGTCTTTTGTCTGATGTATGGCATGTGAAGATCTTTTCCAATTCTGTGAGGGGTCTCTTTGTTTATGTGATATTTTCTTTGGCTGTGCAGAAGCTTTTCAATTTGATGTAGTCCCATTGGTTTGTTTCTGCTTTAGTCTTCCTTGCAATTGGGTTTGTTTCATCAAAGATGTCCTTGAGGTATAGGTGGGAAAGTGTTCCACCAAAGTTTTCCTCTAAGTATTTGATAGTTTCTTGTCTAACATCCATGTCCTTGATCCATTTGGAGTTGATTTTTTTTTTTTCTGGTGAGATAAGGTGGTTCAATTTCATTCTTCTGCATGTTTCAACCCAGTTTTACCAGCACCATTTATCGAAGAAAGCATCCTTTTTCTTTAATTCTTTGAGCCCCCTTATCAAAGATTAGATGTCCATAGTTGTGGGGGTTTATTTCTGGGCTTTCAATTCTGTCCCACTTGTCTGTGTGCCTATTTTTGTTCCAGTACCAGGCTGTTTTGATGATGATAGTCTTATAATATAGTTTGAGATATGGGAGTGTGATGCCTCTATTTATGTTTTTTTCCTCAAGATGCTTTAGGCAATTCTAGGTGTTTTCTGGTTCCAGATAAATGAATGTAGTTTTTGTTCTATTCACTTAAAGAGGCTTGGTGGAACTCTGATGGGTATCACATTAAATTTGTATATGGCTCTGGGGAGAATATTCATTTTGATGATATTAATTCTTCCAATTCATGAGCATGGGATGTCTTTCCGTTTCTTGGTATCAGTTTCTATTTCCTTGAATACTGACTCATAGTTTTCAGTATAGAGGTCTTTCACTTCTTTGGTCAGCTTTATTCCTAGGTATTTTAACGATATTGCTGCAACTAGGAATGGGAGTGATTTCAGGATGTCTTCTTCAGTTTTTGTGTATGCATAAATAAATTCCACTGATTTTTGTACATTTATTATATAGCCTGACACCTTGCTATATTGCCTGATAACTTCCAGTAGTTTTATGCTGGATTCTTTAGGTTTTTCTACACATACTATCATATAATCTGCAAATAGTGAGAGCTTGACTTCCTCCCTATCAATCTGTATTCCTTTGATTTCTTTTTCTTGCCTGGTCACTATGGCATGGACTTCCAATACTATGTTGAAGAGTAATGGTGATAGTGGAGAGCCCTGTTTAGTCCCCGATCTGAAGGGGAATGCTTTCAGTTTCTGTCCATTGAGTATGTTGCTGGATGTAGGTTTGCTATAAATGGATTCCATAATCTTGAGGAATTTCCCATCTATTCTCATCTTTTGTAGTGTTTTGAGCACGAATGGGTGGATTTTGTCAAAGGCTTTCTCTGCATCTATTGAGATAATCATGGGGTTTTGGCTTTGTTTTTATTAATGTGGTGAATGACATTGATTGACTTATGTATGCTGAACCAGCCTTGAATTTCTGGGATAAATCCCACTTGGTCATGAGAACATTCATTTTGATATACTGCTGTATCATGTTGGCCAAGATCTTGTTTAATATTTTGGCATCTATGTTCATCAGAGATATTGGTCTGTAGTTTTACTTTTTTTGTTGTGTCCCTATCTGCGTTTGGTATCAGGGTGATGTTGGCTTCATAGAAGGTAGAAGGGAGTGTTCCTGTTTCTTTGATCTTGTGGATAAGCTTGAGAGTTATGGGTATTAGCTGTTTCCTGAAAGTTTTGTGCAATTAGTTTGTGAAACCATGTGGTCCAGGACTTTTAGAGAGATACTTAATAATAGTTTTAATTTCTTTGTCTGTGATTGGTGTTTTTAAGTTTTATAGTTCTTTTTGGTTCAGTTTTGGAAGGGTATATGTTTCTAGGAATTCTTCCATTTCTTCCCTATTTTCTAGCTTGGTGTCATATAGTTGTTCATAGAAGTTTCACATCATTTTCTGGATTTCTGTGGTGTCAGTTGTGCTATTTCCTCTCGTTTATGATTCTATTAATTTGAGTGTTCTCCCTTTTTTGTTTAGTGAGTCTGGATTGGGGTTTGTCAATCTTGTTTAATTTTTCAAAGAACCAACATTTGGCTTCATTGATCTTTTGTATGGTTCTTTTATTTTCGATGTTGTTTATTTCTGCTCTAATTTTAGTGATTTCTGTCCTTCTGATTGCTTTAGGGTTCCTTTGTTCCTCTTCTTCTAAGTCCTTAAGGTGTGTAATAAGGTTGTTTATTTGAGCTTTTCTTGTCCTTTAATATGTGATTTTATGGCTATGAGTTTCCCTCTCAATACTGCTTTAGCTCTGTCCCAAATATTTTGATAGCTTGTGTCTTCATTTTCATTTGTTTCCAGGAACATTTGAACTTATTGCTTGAGAGTCTATCTGACCCATTAGTTCTTAAACAGTATGTTGTTTGGTTTGCAAATTCTGTGTCTTTTAGTAATTTTCTGATGTTGTTAAATGTTAGTTTACTCCACTTTGGTCTGAGAAGATACTTGGGATGATTTCAATGCTCTTGAATTTGTTGATGCTGTCTTTGAGGCCTAACATCTGTTCTATCCTTGAGTATGTGTTGTGTGTTTTTGAAAAGAATGTGTATTCCGGTGTTTTTCGGTGAAGAACTCTGAAAATGTCCAGGAGGTTTAGTCTGTCCATCTCTTCATTTAATTCTTTTGTTTCTTTGTTGATTCTCTGCTTTGTTGATCTGTATAAGTGTGAGAGTGCAGTGTTAAAGTATCCCACTGTTATTGTATAACTATTGATGTATTTTTGAAGTTCTTTGAGTATGTGCTTGATGTATTTAGATGGTCCCTCATTGGGTGCATAGATGTTAATAATTGTTAAATCTTCTTGGCTGATTGATCCTGTAATCATTAGTAATGTCCTTGCCTATCTTTTATTACTTTATTTAATTTAAAATCTATTGTGTCTGAGATGAAAATGGCTGTTCCTGCCTTTTTTTGTGGTCCATTAGCCTGTATGGTAGTTTTCCATCCTTTCACTTTAAGTCTGTGTTTATCTTGTTGTGTCAGATGGGATTCTTGCATGCAGCATATGGTTGGGTTGTTTTCTGATCCATCCTCCCACTCTGTGCCTTTTGATGGGTGAGTTTAAGCCATTGACATTTATTGATATTATGGATTTAATGTATTGTAGTGCCATTGTTCAACAATTTTTTTTATTTGCTCTGATATATTGCAAGTATTATAGTGATGTTCTTTTTTATAAGAGGTCTTTTAGAACCTCTTTCAGGGCAGGCTTGGTGATGGTTGCCTCCTTTAACTTTTGTCTGTCTGAGAAGGTTTTGATCCCTCCATCTAGTTTGAATGAAAGTCTAGCAGGATATATTATCCTTGGTTGAAACCCTTTTTCATTCAGGGCTTGATAGATATCTTGCCATTCTCTTCTATCTTTTAGAGTTTGAGTTGAGAAGTCTGCTGATAATCTTATGGGTTTTCCCCTGTATGTGACTTTTTGTTTTTCTCTTGCAGTCTTTAGGATCCTTTCTTTTTCATTACTTCTTTTCGTTGTGACTATAATGTGTCTTGGTGTCTTCAGGTCTGGGTTGAGTCTGTTTGGAACTCTCCAGGTCTCTTGATTCTCAATGTCCTTTCTGTATAAGTTCCGTGCGCTAACCGATTGCACCACTGGAGCTCCTCAATGTCCTTTCTGTTGTTCAGGTCTGGGAAGTTTTCTTCTGTAATTTCCTCTAGAATGTTTACTTCCCCTTCCTCTCTGTCTTCCCTTGGCAGGCCAATTATTTGAATGTTATTTCTTTTTAGATCATCCCATATGTCTCTGTTGTTGTTTTCAGTGTCTCTCAATCTCTTTTTGAGCTCTTTTACCTCTTTCTCTAGCTCATCCTCTGTCTGGATAATTTTGTTTTCTGCTTCTGTTAGTCTGCTTTCCCTTCCCTCAGCTTCTTTCTTCAGTTCAGCTATTTCAGCTTTCAGTTCTCTAGTTACCTTGAGGTAGTAGTTTCCTTGAGGATCTCATCTGTTGTCACTAGCCCTTTCCTCGAAAGTTGTTTTCTTTTCTGTAATTAATCAGTTTATTATTGCTTGAATAATTTCCTTATCTATGGTTAGTTCTGGCTGATTTGTAATTTCTTCTGGGCTCTTGTCTTCATTCATTATAGTAGCAGTTTTATTTGCTCTTGGTTTAACCAATTTTTTTATTAATGTACTATTCATTTTTATGTTCTGTCGTTCCTCAGTTGTTGTGTTTTGAGGACAAGCCACACTATACTAAATATCTTTTTGACAAATGACATCACCACCCTCGGAAATTACAATAGTAACTGAAGCAAGGATTGATGCAGTTTAACCAATACCAGTTATCCCAACATTGTCTCCCATCCACGGGAAAATAGTAACCAAATCCAAACGAAAAATAAACAGTAAGGAAAAAAGGGATAGCAAGAATAGGTAATTATGCTATCCACTGTAAATTCTAGTGCTAGCAAAAGGAGAAAGGGAAGTAGAGGAGAGACACACACAAAGAGAGTCCACTCTGAGTCAGATTTCTTCCCCAAAATAATTCACAAGTGAGTATCAGTGAATTCAGAAAGCAGAAGATGGAGGAAGGAAGAAAGGAAGTCAGGGGGAAAAAAAGAAAAAAAAGAAAAAAACAGTAAATAAACGAGCAATGAAAGGAGAGTTTTTTATTTTATTTATTTATTTATTTTAATTAGCTAGGAGGAGGGAGAAGGGTGAGAGTGGATATAAGATGTAGGAAGAGTGAAACAAGTTCCTTGCACAGTGGATAAGACACGTGGTCTCCTAGCAATGGAAAATACACTAAGAGTTAATTTTGGTCAACCAAAATTAAGGGGGGGCATGCATATATATAATAGTAATAATAAAACAGAACAGAGTGAAAAGCCTTAACAGTGGGTCTTCAGCTTGGATGGCTCCCGATTAGGTTAGGCACCCTGAGCCGAAAGAACTGATTGTAAAAAAAAAACTTTCTGGCAGTCTTTACCAGGTGGGGTGAGGCTTTGCTTGGTCAGATATTTGTCACTCCAATTGGAAGTCACTGAGGCAGAAAAAAAAAAAAAAGAACCAAGGGATTCAGAAAGGAACAGTATTGGAATGACATCCCTTGTGAGCTAGGAATCTTGGTAAAGGAAAAAGGTCAGCAGGGAGTCTGTTAGCAGCAGTGGCTCCCCACTCTTGGGGTCTGGTTATAGTGGGTGGGGAGAGGAGTGAGGTTCAGAAATAATAAAAAAAATTCCTTTCTTTTTTCTCTATTTCCTAACCCAAATTGAGCTATAGTCACCTCCTTGGTGTCATGCTTATTACTCCTTGTTCCCAGTGCTGCTGAAGGCCAGGATCCTACCCTTTCCAGCAGTTGTTGTCAGCACTCATGCCAGCAGCTGCTTCCATGTTGTCATCTTGGCTCTGCCCCCTCCAAGTCACTTTTAAGATAATTTTGTAAGTTAGGCATCTCAACATACTAATATTGAAGGAAATATATACATAGCCCGTAATAAAAACTTTATAATATAGACAAGATGTAACAGTTCTCTAATTTTAGAACATCATCATTAGCTTTCAAATGAGATTAGTCTATAACCTTCCAAGTATAATCATTTAATTTTGTCTTTTTGTTGTTGTTATTGTTTCCTGCTGGATATACCTTTTTAATTAAAAATTTATTACCTTTATTTATTTATTTATTGGATAGAGACAGCTGGAAATCAACAGGGAAGGGAGTGATAGAGAGACACCTGTGACACTGCTTCACCACTCATGAAGCTTTCCCCTTACAGGTGGGGACCAAGGGCTTGAACCTGGGTCTGTGTGCATTGTAACATGTGCACTTAACCAGGTATATCACCCTCTGTCACCTACATATACCTTTATTAGTTAAATTTAAAGGATAGAATCATATATTCTTTTCAGGCATCCTTGTCCTTTGACATCATACAGTATTTATAGCTATATCAATTCCCAGTTATATTTTATGTTTTACTGTTCCTCTGCCTTTGTCTTCATGACTTCTGTCATTTAACATGGAGGTTTTTGGCAATAACATTTATTGCCCTTACACTTAGTAATATGTGTGCTTAACCGGTGTGCCACCACCTGGGTCCCTAACAATAAGATTTATTGTAAACAACATACTCTTTTCACACATCTCTCTTTATCATGTCACATGTCTTCTTTGTGTTCACTAGAACATAATTGATGTTTATTTTTTTCCTCTAAAATACAAACTACATGAAGACCAGTGAGTTTTTCCTGTGTCCTGATGCCTTGAAGAGAAACTGGCACCTAAGAGGCAATAGAAAATGAGTAATGAGGTCTGGGGAAACAGCATAATGGTTATGCACAAGATAGTCATGCCTGAGGCTCTGAAGTCCCAAATTCAGTCCCTAGCACCACCATAAACTAAAGCTGAATAATGCTCTGGTCTGCCTCTCTCTCTCTCATTAAAAAATATTACAAAAAAAAAAAAAACTAAGAAAGAAAATGAGTCATGAATAGATAAATGAAAGGATGAATGACAGACACATATTACGTGCATATTTAGGAAGTGATTTGTTGGTAAAAAGAATTATACTGCCAGGAGTATGTTAGACTAATACAGACCCCATAGTTGGAGATGATTTTATGGCCTCATTGGTGTGGTGCCAGATAGCTCCCTAACAACAATTCTGTAGGTAAACAACTGGTGAACAATCCACATAAGTTGACAGCAGCATCAATTTTAGGAAGAAAAATAAAGGAAGTATAGATGGTTTTAGTGTGACAAAACACAATGAAATACAAATAGGAGATGAGTTTTTCACTTCAGGATTTTTGGTACAGCTCAGAAAGCCTCACAGATGAAATCACATGATTCTGATCTTACTATGCTGTCTGCATAATTAAGGTGAGTATTGTCCCAATCTTTAAGATCATACCATAGAAATTAAGAGGAGGGAGTCAGGCGGTAACGTAGCGAGTTAAGCGCAGGTGGTGCAAAGCACAAGAACTGGAATAAGGATCCCAGTTGGAGCCCCTGGCTCCCCACGTGCAGGGGAGTAGCTTCACAGGCAGTGAAACAGGTCTGCAGGTATCTATCTTTCTCTCCCTCTCTCTGTCTTTCCCTCCTCTCTCCATTTCTCTTTGTTCTATTCAACAGCAATGACATCAATAATAATCAAATAACCAGGGCAACAAAAAAGAAAATAAATATAAAAAATTTTAAAAAGGAAATTTATTTAAAAAGAAATAAAAGAAGCTTAAATCCTTAATTAATATTTTACTTGAGATGTAGAAGAGAGTCATTCTTTTTTTTTTACAGGGAATTTGAAAATATTTTATTTTACTTAATTTTATTTATTTTTTTAAATTTCTTTATTGGGGAATTAATGTTTTACATTCAACAGTAAATACAATAGTTTGTACATGCATAACAATTTCCAGCTTTCCATATAACAATACAACCCTCACTAGGTCCTCTGTTATCCTTCTTGGATCTGTATTCTCCCCACCCACCCACTTCAGAGTCTTTTACTTTGGTGCAATATGCCAATTCCAGTTCAAGTTGAAAAAATCATGTTAAGTGAAGAAAGTCAGAAACAGAAGGATAAATATGGGATGATCTTACTCTCAGGGAGAAATTGAAAAACAAGATCAGAAAAGAAAACACAAGTAGAACCTGAACTGGAGAGTCATTCTTCTTATTTTAAGTCCTAGTTACTAGATTTTTTTCTCAGATAAATAATAATAGGGAATATAATTACTGACAACTCTTTTATAATTGTCTTTAACAACTAAAACAATAGAATGCATAATACATTTCATCTTACTTGAAAATTTTTGTTAATTCTAAACTGTATAAAATGTTGCAAAGTAATGTAACCAAATCCACTGGCCAAAAGAGCATTGATTGCTTCAGAATTCTTCAAAATTCTCTTGTAGAATTAACTAGAAGCCGTATTACCAACACAATACTTACCTATCATTTAACTTCACATTCAAAAGCTGTTGAATGTGAGCTGTTCAGTACAGCCAGAGACATGCCATAGGTAGTTTTACCTGATTCTGATTTTATTTGGCAGTATCCTCATATATAATTTTTCCTAGTGGTCAGTTGTTTCTTTTTCCCCAATGGCTAATTCTTAGATTTAGTAACTTAATGATAGATAGTTATTATTTCCTAATAATGCAATTAGAGATTGGCATATGCCCCTGACTGAAGACACGTAGGATACGGGAATTAAAGGGAAGGGTTTAGAATATTTTAGAAACTTTCTCATTATAATTACTTGAAAAGTGTCAGATAAATACACTGGTGTATAATTTTTTTTTCTAAAATACAGGCACATATTAAAATGGTGAGGACTAAAGAAAACATAATTTTAGTTTGGAAAAGAAACCTTGGATAAAATGCTTCCATTCTCTTGGTAATTCAGGAAACTGAATCCCAGATAACAGAATTGCTCAGTCACACAAGGAAGGGAATGAACTAAAATTCAGAAATCTTGACTCTAATGCTTATTTTTCCCTCATGTACAGGGCAAAAATCTTTGATTTTAAAATACTCTAGGAAAAATGGGAAATATATGGATATTTTCCCTGAGAAGAACCTTCATTCACTTAGACTACATGTAATTGTTAACTTAATAATTAAATATTTGTTCAATTGTTGAAAAAGTAAGACTTAGTTAACTGTAACAACTGACCAACTGACAGAAGGAAACATAGCAAATAAGGCTTATCAATTCAACTGTTGCCAAGTGAACAATTTAGTTTCTCATCTCAGAACAGACTGTAAAAGGGTTTTGTTACTTTCTATTAAGTGATGAACCCTTTAGATTAGGCTGTCATTTTGAATGCATAAACATAGAGAATGAAAACAAAGATGAATTCTATGATTATGATTTTTTCATAGTTAAAAGTGCGCAGTGACTACGAGATCTGCTCTATTCATTTTCATTGGGAAATAACACTATATATATAAATATATATATATTCATTCATGTTTCACATCTGCATATATACTCATATATATGGATTTCTAGATTAGTAGATTCATTTATTAATTTGAAAAATATTTGTAGATTACTTCCTAATAGTTAAATCTTATACTAGGAATGGGCATTAAGGAAACTACAAGACAGTTTTTGGTGGCCATGGGTGAATAAATTCACAGATATGGACAGGACAAGCAATATGAAAAATATAAAGGAAAGAGGAATTAAAGAGGGTGTAGTGTGGCACCATTAAAAAATATATTGTAGGGGCTGGGCGGTAGCGCAGCGGGTTAAGCGCATATGGCACCATGTGCAAGGACTGGTGTAAGGATCCAGATTCAAGTGCCCAGCTCCCCACCAATGGGGGGGGGTGGGCTTCACCAGCAGTGAGGCAGGTCTGCAGGTGTCTGTCTTTCTCTCCCTCTCTCTAACTTTCCTATCTCTCTCCATTTCTCTCTGTCCTATCCAACAACTACTATAGCAAAAAACAACAATGGCAACAAAAGAACAAAGGCAACAAAAGGGAAATATTGGCCTCCAGGAGCAGTGGATTCATATAGTGCAGGCACTGAGCCTCAGTAATAACCCTCGAGGCAAAAAAAAAGAAAAAAAATGTATTGTAGTATAATGAGGGTACTTGGAGTTAAGATTAATTTTATAAGGAGACTTTTTTACAAATATATACCAAACATATAGAAACTTTGTTCTAAATGATAGATTAGGCATAAATATTTCAAAAATATAGTTATATTAGTATTTATTTATAATGAGACATTCATTTACGAATCAACATTAAGCAAACATATGGATTTAATAAGCATGTATGTTGTGAACTGGGTTACTACATCAGCTGGGGAAAAATATTTAAATTATCTCTCTACCTCATGAGCATACTTTTAAAATTCTAACAATGATTATTATTTCTCCACAATACTTTTTAAAAGTATTCTATTTAAATTTTTATTTATTTATTATTGGATAGAGACAGAGAAATTAGGAAGGGAGGGGGAGATAAAGAGGGAAGAAGACAGAGAGATACCTGCAGCCCTACTTCACCACCTGTGAAACTTTCCCCTGCAGTTGGGGACCAGGGGCTTGAACCTGGGTTGTTGGACACTGGAATGCATGCACTTAACCAGGTGCATCACTGAGTGGCCCCTCCATAATCTTCTTATGGCTTAGTATTAGCTAATGATACAGTTTCCTTTCACAAAGTCCCCTCTATGTGCTGTTAACCCTGCACAATATTAAAATACATCAGATATATTTTTAAAATAAGCAAGACATGACATTTTCTTTTTCAGAGTGATAGAAAATAAGCATGATCAAATTAATAAACAGGATGTCCATGTATATTTGTGATGAGAACTTTAGGAGAAGAAGTGGGCAAGTATATAGTGAGACACCAGCACTCCAACAAGAAAAGGAATATAACACATTGACGCGTCTGGATAATCTACTTAAAGAAAAACAGATTTTTCTGTCACAACTCAGAGAAGAAAATTCTAGGTATGGAAATGGCAGAGTGTACAAACTTTGAGTTAAAGGAGTATGTGGTTTAGTATAAACAGAGTTGAGGCTTTAAGAATGTCCAGTGGTTATTGAGAGGCAGGTAGAAACCAGGTGAAACACCTTTTTAAAAGGCCATGGCAAGATTTTGGAATATGTTCCAGAGTGTATGTGCTGTCATGGGAGGATTTTAGGCAGGAGAAAGAGGTGGCCTGATTTACATTTTAGTCAACTTTCATCAACTCTTGTACAGAAAGGACTTCAAGAAGGGGAGATGGGATGCCAAAGAGCCTACTGGCAGGTTATCACTAGAGTCCAGTTAAGACATTGGTGTATACTTTGTATAGTACAAGAGTGGAAGTAGACTGAATGTATGTCAGCACAAAAGCTTCTGACCTTTCCACAGACCCTTGCCTCTGAGTCCTAAACAAATATTAATTGAAAAGTAGAACTACAAAGGTAATGTCCTTTCTTTTCATCGGTGACAGTTGCACTAACATACATCCTATTTACAATTCTAGAATAAAAACTCTACTTCCTAAAGATCACTAAGAAATCACTGGATGTAACCAGCCAATTTTGCAAGTAATCACACATAATCTTTCACAATTGTTATATTTATAGAATAAACAATATTATGAATATATTAATCCTATGCCTATGTTAGTGCATGGCAGAAACTAAAAAGCAAGCAATTGATGGATTCTAATACCCTCATCTTGGCTTTGGATTTATATGGAAGAAAGATGTTGATGTGTCTTTAGACTGAGAAAGTCATTTATTCTGCCACTGGAATTGTTGCTTGCCAGGGAATTAGAGCTGAATTCCTTTTTCCAGGAACCATCTTAAACCAAACGAATAGCTACAGCTATAGAAACAAATATGTCTGAGATTCTTAACTTCCAGACACCACACCCAGTGACTTGTTTCACGCAAGATGCAGGATCTCTGTACCTTTTTTGTTTTAGTTTGGGACTCTAAGGACTATTCTCCTGGACTCTCTGGGATTGACTGAGGCTCTATTACAGCAGTACTGCTGAGTCTCTGAGCAATCTTGCTTTGTACACAAACTTCACACTTATTGCAACAAAGACCACTGTCAAAGGAACTATTTCCATGCAAATACCCAGCTCGGAGTCTGCCTGTCTGCTTAACAAGGAACTAAGCTGAAGATGTAAAATAGACTCAAATGTAACTCAAGCAAATAGTGAGCATAAAAATATCTTATGGGTCCTCAAGACAACCTGAGAGATTTATAAGGAAATTGTTTTTTTTAAATATATTTTTAACTTGAATTAAACTAGCTGTTTGAACAACTAAGGCATTATACTATATACAATTATACAGAATTTGTATTTTAAGTATATATCCTATGTATCCGTCTGTTTTTCTGTCCACTATCTAATTTACCTAGAACCCCTTGCAATATTTTCACACAAATCAAAATAGATAAAATGTCATGTTTGGAGACCCTTCATTAAATTAATAATCTTTTATATTGCTACTATATTGTTTCCCTATTCACTTAGTATTAGCCAGTATAATTTTGAATTGCCCAACCCTTCTCTAAAATTCTCTGTGTTGTGGCTCATAATTAACAATTTAGTTAATATGATTTGCAGAAGTACAGTATTAGGGACAGAGCTTCTTTGAGGATACAGTGTCCATATATTCCCCCCTTCAATTAGTTTAGCATGTGAGTAATGACTGAGTTTCACATTTTGTACTTTCATGACTAACAAGGGAAATAAAGCATTCACATTATTTTTCCAAAGGACAAGGAAAAAAAAGTTATTTTCTTGCAAGGAAAAATCTTTAGTAAAGATTTTTAAGCTTGCTTATCCCAGAAAATTTATGTCAAAGAATTTTAGAATAGTGACAACAGAAATTTCAGTGAAGATTCATATTTATGTTGGATTCTTTTTTTTTTTTTTTTCTTAGTATGCTTTTTTCCCTCTATTGCATATGGTATAAAAGGAGAAAGGATACAAAAATCTTTCAAAGCTATCATAGCAAATTATATACACAGCTGTGGAAAATAGACCGGGGAATAATATTGCTGTGGTGGGGGAGAGGTAACTCAGGCCAAAGTGTGTTGTCAGAAAAGTCATGTCATATTTTTCTGTGTTTTTCTATGCAAGAAAAAAAAGTGTTATGACTTTTCCAACAATCCAATAATTTAATTTATTTAACCTAAATCAAAATTTCAAGACTCAGGAAAGAAAGTTCTCTACTGTCCGTGTTTCTAATTCAGTACTCTTTTTTTTTTTTTTCTCTTACGATTGGCTTGGGTCATTGCCTCCCATGCACAAAGTAATGTTAAACATGAGAGTAATGATCTGAAATTATTTGTTAAGTAATTTAACAGATTACAACAATGCATTTTTAAAGTTTTCCAAGTGTCACATTATTTTAAAAAGTATAGTATTATTTTGCACATATGTCCATAACATTTACTTTGTAAAATAGATGTTATAATCTAGCAGACAAGAGATTATGTTAGGTGGTAGCTCATGTGTGAAATCTTTCTCTACCATTTTACATGGTATTTATTTATTTGAGATGAATAGTAATCTTTATTTCTCAATGGCAATGCACCTGAAAAAGTACATAAAATCTTGTCTGCTGATTAACCTAACAGATAATAAAAAGAATATGAACACCATGAAAAATTTAAAGGTGTAAATGAGGAGGTAATAGTAAAAGTGGGATTTACAAATCAAAAGAGAGAAAGCTAATTTTAATCAATTCCCTATGGCATTGTGCTAGAGATGAACCACAGAATCATTTAAAATAAAACATGATATTGGCTACCGTCAATCATTTTTATTTTTCTTCTTAAGTAATGAAATATAAAAATATCTGAGTGCTTATAAGAATATTGAGAACTCCATTTAAACTATCTTGAATTTAAATGTGATTTTTTACTAACATAGTTGAGCAATGGGAATAATTAGAATGATTTCAGCAAGACTGGATACTTGAATAATTAAAGGCACAAGATTAATTTCACAAGAAGCATCATTACCTAAAATCAAATATTAGAATCTCTATAAAAGACAGGGATAAGAATGAAAAATACCAAGAAATACATTTTACAATTAGTTAAGCTTATTAATAGCATCAATTTCCTTAAGAAAATATGAATAGCTATTTGTACTGAATATAAATTTCAGAGTCCCATAATATATTAATATTTATTTCCAATAAGATAATTATTGACTAATCATTTCCATAATTCTTACATTGCAGTACAAATTTCTCAAATTATTTTTAATCGTATATAAGTAGATGATACATGCAAATTATAAATGTTCAGCTACAATGAAGATTCCCTTCTGCATTTTCTTCATCAAGTCCCCCAGAGCAACTTTTTCTTTTATGAAATATTCTGCATATTTTACATATTTTTTCACTGAATTATCTGACACATGGAGGGTTCTTAAGACACACTATTCTGATGGTTCCCGGAACATGATGGACTGAGAAGCTGCTAATGGCTTGAGCTCTGACCACATCTTCTGGAAACGGTAGGATTTTCCGCCTTTAGTAGGCCAGTCAATAAGGGGTCCTAGTGGTGACACCAAGGAGGTGACTATAACTTAATTTGGGTTAAGAAATAGAATAGAAAAAAGGGAACAAAACCCCATAACCAGTCCCTGGGGACCAGCTCCTAGCAAGATCCCCTGCTGAGCTTCTGTCTTTACCAAATTCCTGTCCCACCAGGGAGTATCATTCATTCTAAGTCTATAACCTTCTGAAACCTCTGGCCTTTTTTCTTTCTAAGTAGCCAACCCCCCTCACCTCACCCCACATAGCTAATTAAATAATTAAAAATAAATACATAAAAAAAACTCCTTTCACGGCTCTTTTATGACTGTTCTTTTTCTTATCTTTTTCTTTTTTTTCTCTCTCTTTTTTTATTCTTTTTCTCATTCTTGTCATCCTTTCTTCCTTAATCCTACAGCTTCCAAAGCCACAGGCCCATCCCCCACACCACCAAACAGTGTGCTTTTTTGAATTCACTGATACACATTTGGGAATTATTTTGGGGAAGAATTCTGACTCAGTGTGGACTCCCACTGCGAGTGTCTCTGCTCAACTTCCCTTCCTCCTTTAGCCACCCCTAGAATATACAGTGGGTAGTAGATTTGCATAACTGTCTATTTCAGCTATCCTGCTCTAGTCCTGAGGTTTTCTTTCTTTTTTTTTTTCTCATTCTTAACAATCAGCTGCCTCTGATCACAAGGTTTGAGGTAATCTGGGACAGGGTTTTTTTTTTTTTTTTTTACCCTGCTCTATTTTATTATTAATATTATATAAAGGCATATATCTTCCCCACCTTTAGGTTGATCAGAATTAATTATTAGGGTATCTTTCATTGTTAGGGTAGTGGGCATCTTATCTATTGTGGGAGTAACTTATCTCCTTACTCCTACCTCCTCTACAGACTCTCCCCTCCCTCCTCCTCCTAGCTAATTAAAAAAATTAAATTAAATTAAAAATAAAGTAATAAAAAAAACCTTTCCTTTCTTTTTAAAATGTCTTTTCGTCAAATTAATGAAAACTGAAATATCATCAGAACTTGCCTGTATTTATCTGTTCAGTGTGGTTGAAATAATTTTCATTTATATTTAAATGTCATGATAATTTCTCCTTTGAAAGATGCATGTTTATATCCTGTCCCTATTTAAAAATAATTTATAAAATACTTTAGATTTGTGTATGGTAGAATTGTTGAATTATTAACATGTATTACCTACTGGGCCCACACTTTCATTCTTTTACTTTTCTCAGGTAGTTGCTTAAACACCTTTTTGATGTTTAATGAAGCAAGGAATAAAATCTGTTTTGAATTTGGAGAAATTACTTATGGAAATAGATATTAATCATAGCAGTATCTTATTCCAGAGGTGTGGAGAAAGATAATAACAAATAAATAATTGTTTTTCTAAAACCTCCAAAGTACGGTAAAAGTATTTTAATGACAATCGAGTATTTATTTAACTCTGGAATAAAACACTATAAATATGATACTGTACCTGAATTTGCAAAAGTATGTATCTATAAATACCTACATTTGATTGCCATCATTTTTTTTTATACATCTTTGTTTAGAACTCACAGGAGCTATTAAAATTAATTACTTTCCCCTGAGGCTTGCATGTTAGAGTTGCACACAAAGGTGAGGTTTCTAAATTAGACCAGATTCTCATGAATAAGAATATCGTTTCTTTTTCTTTTTTTAAATAATTTATTTTATTTATTTATTCATAAGAGAGACAGGAGGAAAGAAAGAACCAGACATCACTCTGGTACATGTGGTGCCGGGGATTGAACTCAGGACTTCATGGTTGAGAATTAAATGATTTATCCACTGCGCCACCTCCTGGGCCACAGGGTGTCATTTCTTTATTACTATTTGGAGAAAAAAAAATAGTATGTCTGATAGCTGTCTGCTTTGAATTTTAAACAAGAGTAATGGTATGGGAGAAAAAGCTGATCTAATTGTTTTTTTTATATTTACTTATTTTCTCTTTTGTTGCCCTTGTTGTTTGACATTGTTGTGGTTATTGATGTCATTGTTGTTGGATAGGACCGAGAGAAATGGAGAGAGGAGGGGAAGACAGAGAGGGGGAGAAAAAGATAGACACCTACAGACCTGCTTCACTGCTTAAAAAAACTCCTCTGTAGGTGGGATGCCTGGGGCTGGAACTGGGATCCTTACCCTGGTCCTTGTGCTTTGCGCCACATGCGCTTAACCCGCTGTGCCACAGCCGGACTCCCAAAGCTGATCTAATTTTGAATGATCTGCCAGAGGAACTATCTTTTGAAGACATTTATGTATTTGCTTGTTTGTTTTTACCAGACCACTGCTCAGCTCTGGTTATGGTGGTGCAAGAACCTGGGACTTTTGAACCTCAAGGAGGAAATTGTCTTTGCATAACTATTATGCTGTCTCCCATGCACTCTGAGGAACTTTTTAGGAGGTTCTTTTCACTAGTCTTTAATATCCTGAGAGTGGAAGAGGGCTTAAACCCCAGTATTTAAATTTTTTTTAAAGAAAATTTATATCTTTATTAATTGGATAGAGACAGCCAGAAATCAAGATGGAAGGGGGTTATAGAGAAGGAGAGAGACCGAGAGACACCTGCAGACCTGCTTCACCACTTGCAAAGCTTTCCCCCAGCAGGTGGGGACCCAGGGCTTGAACTCAGCTCCTTGTGTATTGTAATATGTGCACTCAAGCAGGTATGTCACCACCCGGCCCAGGCATTGAACTTTTATGTCTCTCTGCTTCATATTAGCTAGGACTAACATCTTTGAAGTTTGTTTAATTACTAGCCATTGAAAATAATAGCAATATTATAAATACCCTTTGAAAATTCACGTTAAAATTTTTGTTGCATTGAAACATTATTAAAAATTAGATGTTCATTTATCCTCTCAGAGGACCTGGATGTAAAGACCACCTGTATGCTTTATGGGAGCACCACCACCCAATCACTATACATAGAGTTTCTAAGTTACCAAAATCAGCTAGTGGTATAATCAACAGGAGATTTAGATACATTCTGTGTTAAAACCCAACTCAATAATAGAAACAGAGGGACCAATTATGGAGAAGAGAAAATAACAGAGTATTTAGAGAAAAGAGACACGTGGCAGAGTGAAGAAGCAAAACAGGCTACCCCAACAGGTGACACTAGCATGTAGACTGTTTTGAACTGACAGTGATGAAAGTCCAGCAGAGCCAAGACAGCTTTACTTTTATGTCCATTAACTGCCTGAAGAAATGTAGGAGCTACTTATAACAGAAAAAGAGCTTGTATGAAAGATAGATACCCCAAAGAATATAAGCTAGAGTAGTCCGGGAGGTGGCATAGTGGATAAAGCATGGGATTCTCAACCATGAGGTCCCGAGTTCAATCCCTAGCAGCACATGTACCAGAGTGATGTCTGGATCTCTCTCTCCTTTATCATGAATAAATAAATAAGTTCTTTAAAAAAAAATGTATTGCCATTGGGCTAGATTTGCTCCACCCAACTTTGAGCCCAGCCCCCCACTGCATTGAAAGAAATGCTGTGGTTTCTCTTATCTCTCTCTCTCTTTTTTTTTTTTAAAGAAGAATATAAGCTCAATATGAGAAGTCCAACAAAGATTGTTCATTCTTCTCTGTGTTCCTTTGTCTCTGAATGGTATGGCAAACACTTGTTTATCAGACAGTTGCTCTACCCATATCCTATGAATTGTCTTAATTATTATTTACCTCTGAAGTCTCACACATTATTTATCCTCTTTTTTCTTGTTCATAGCTATCAACCTAATTTGTTGGAGGAGTCTTGTTTATCTTTGTGTGTTGTTACCAGACTTACTTTTCTCCTATTATTCTGTCTTTTTAAAAATGTATATATATATATATATATATATATATATATATAATTTTTCAACTTTATTTTATTTGATAGGACAGAAAGAAATGGAGCAGGAGAAATACACCTGCAGCACTACTTCACTGCTTGTGATGCTTTCCCCTTACAGTCAGGGGTGGGGAGCTTAAACCCAGGTCCTTGTGCATGATAACATATGCACTTAACTAGGTGCACCACCTAGTTAAGCCCTCTATTATTCTGTCTTAAGTCAACTAAATTATGAGGCCAGTCAAAAGGATCTAGAATTTCAGAGGGAAAATCTTTCCTACAGCTACATGACACTGTAGTCTCTGATGATTTAAGGGTTTAGATTTCATTTCTGCCTCTGACATTTACCAACTATGAAGTTTTAGAGAAGGATTTTTAGTCCTTTTCAACACATGCTTCTTTATAATTAAAAACTAATAAAATGTTACTTACCTTATAGATATGGCAAAACTATTGATAAACTTATATCCACATACCCTTAAATATCTTTGCTGCTGGGTGAGACTAAGTGAATAAATTTGAGATATAAGCTATGAATGGAAATCATGAGTCTTCTATGTTGAAAAATGGAAGGGTTACCAAATGATGGTCCTTTATTCCTTATAGTACAATGGTGACAGAGGTGAAAGTTTAACCCAAATGTTTAGCTAGATAGTGTTGAGACCTTGTATGAGTCTAGAACTCTGCCACCTTCCTTTCCAAAGGATTAAGTCTGTTGTAAAAGTAAAAATATAATTGTTATATATTTTAATATTTATACAAATATAAAATATATAAATAGAATTAATTAACATATTTACATTTTTCACTAAGCCCTGATGACTGGAAATTTATATAAAAATGTTTTTGTAAAACTCCAATGAGGTAATAATTATAAAGACATTATCTTGAAAAATAGTATACCATAAAAATCATAACATTTATCTGACAATATCTCATTTTTCAGTAAAAGGCAGACAGTAGATAATAAGACCTTGCATTCTATATGATCTTTATTGAAAATATTCAGCTCTGTTATTACACTGCAAGTCGTGCCAAGACATTACATGAAAGAAACCATGAAATACATGTGAAGATTAAGTATTTCTGTGTTTAAATGACAATTTTGTTTTCAAAACTGCTTGGTACTAGAACATGAATAGACACACTAACCAGTGGAATAGAATTGAGAGCCCAGAAGTAAGCCCCCATACCTATGGACATCTTATCTTTGACAAAGGTGCCCAGACTATTAAATGGGGAAAGCAGAGTCTCTTCAACAAATGGTGTTGGAAAAAATGGGTTGAAACATGCAGAAGAATAAAACTGAACCACTATATTTCACCAAATACAAAAGTAAATTACAAGTGGATCATGGACTTGGATGTTAGACCACAATCTATCAGATACTTAGAGGAAAATATTGGCAGAACTTTTTTCTGCATAAATTTTAGACATATTCAGTGAAACGAATCCAATTACAAAGAAGACTAAAACAAGCATAAACCTATGGGACTACATCAAATTAAAAAGCTTCTGAACAGCTAAAGAAACTACTGCCCAAACCGAGACCCCTCACAGAATGGGAGAAGATCTTTACATTCCATACATCAGACAAGAAGCTGATAACCAGAATATATAAAGAACTTGCAAATATCAACAACAAGACAACAAATAACTCCATCCAAAATGGGGTGAGGACATGGACAGACTATTCATCACAGAAGAGATCCAAAAGGCTGAGAAACACATGACAAACAGCTCCAAGTCTCTGATTGTCAGACAAATGTAAATAAAGACAAAAATGAGATACCACTTCACTCCTATGAGAATGTCATACATCAGAAAAGGTAACAGCAACAAATGCTGGAGAGGTTGTGGGGTCAAAGGAACCCTACTTCACTGCTGGTGGGACTGTAAATTGGTCCAGCCTCTGTGAAGAGCAATCCGGAGAAATATCAGAAGGCTAGAAATGGACATACCCTATGATCCTGCAATTCCTCTCCTGGGGAAATATCCTAAGGAACCCAACACACCCATCCAAAAAATCTGTGTATACCTATGTTCTTAGCAGCACAATTTGTAATAGTCAAAACCTGGAAGGAACCCAGGTGTCCAACAACAGATGAGTGGCTGAGCAAGTTGTGGTATATGTACACAATGGAATACTATTCATCTATTAAAAATGCTGACTTCACCATTTTCAGCCCATCTTGGATGGAGCTTAAAGAAATCATGTTAAGTGAAATAAGTTAGAAACAGAAGGATGAGCATGGGATGATCTCACTTTCAGGCAAAAGTTGAAAAACAAGACCTGAAGAGAAAACACAAGGAGAACCTGTACTGGAGTTGATGCATTGCACCAAAGTAAAAGACTCTGGGTGGGTTGGGGGGAGAGTACAGGTCCAAAAAGTGTTGGGCATTACATGAGCCTCCCTGCTCTATCTCTGATACTATGGTCTATTTACATAATCATTGTTTTGCCTGAGACCCGCCCTGCCTGCAGGGTATTGTTTAATCCTACTGGTTAGAATCTTCACCCAGACTATGAAGAAGCTTCCAGGCCTTCCTACTTGAGTGGGTGAAGTTCAGACTTTCTGTGAGTTGTTGCCAGCATGCTTGGCGTGCTGCATCCAGGGAGGCAATGAGATGGTCAGCCACGTCTGGGTCACCTGACTCATCATACTGCTTTAGTAGTTGCTCGCATTCAGCATCAAGACAAGGCATATAGTTAGCATGTCTCCCATGAGGAATAGCTTGGGAAGCTGCTTTGAAGATGGTTTGGTGGAAGTGCCTGTAGGAATCTTCAGAGGGGATAGAGTTAATTGGAATTGCAGGAATAGATTTGTTGGTAAGATCACTGAACAGACGCCAGTTTGCTTTCCGAAAGTTCCATCTTAGTTTCTCCGAGCACAGAATCAGTGGGAGCTGGAGACCAATGTGGATGATAGCTGGGCGGTGATGACTGTGCGGCAAGATCTTGAGAACTTGTCTCGTAGCGGGAAAGGCTTGGCCATTGACTGAGCTAATCCAGCACAGGTTGGGTGAAGAGCCTTTATTCCATCTAGCACTATGAAAAGAGCCTGGCTGTTTGGGATCTTATAATAGGAGAGGTCATTCGCTGAAGCCCAGTCGGCTAAGAGAGAGCCGTCAGCATGAGTGGAGGAATATCCCCAGTCTTGGTGATGACTATTAAAGTCTCCAACATAAACGGCTGGGTGATTCGGGCTAGGCAGGATCTCATTATCCCATGAGGCACTGGGAGGCTTATATATGTTGACGAGCTGAATAGTTCCAATAGTAATGGAGTCGTAGAAGGTCCAAGAGGCCGTGTGGTAAACGTCCGCAAGATACAATTTAGCGTAGATGGCTCGGCCGTGTTTAGGATGGAGATTATAGCATATTAAATCAAATCCACTGATGGTGAATTGAGCAGCTTCATCGACTGCTATATGTGTTTCTTGTAGGCAAATAACATCTGCCTGATGCTGTATCGCCAATTGACCAATAAGAACGCGTTTGGCAAAGTACAGCCCCTCAACATTAAGTTGGAGGACTTGAAGAGCAGGACCTACAGCTTGAAAGCTGTCAGGAGCTGCTTGTTGCTGGCTTTGAAAGTGACTGGGATCCATGTGGATTCAGTCGGCTAGGAAGGATCATCAGTTTCCCGAATGAATGGGTACTCACAGGATGCACCACGGGAAGGTCGATCCAATGCACCACCGGTAGCCAACCCTCTCCCGTCTCCCATCCTCCCGTATCTCCAAACTCAGTGGCCAGTCACCAAACTCAAGTTGGATGTGCTAAGATCGACGCAGTCTGGAAAAGAGAAATTTCCCATGAGTGGTCATCCCACTTCTGTTTATCTTGTCCATCTCCAAAACTCTCTCCCTTTACACTGTCTGAACTGGAAGACGCTTTGAAGAGGGTTAAACCGGGAACAACTGCTGGCTATGATAACATCACCCCAGAACTCATTCTTAACTTGGGCCCCGTGGCAAAGAAGTGGCTCACTACATTCCTGTCCCACATCTTGGAATCCGAATCTATGCCCAAAATTTGGCGTCGTGCCAAGATAATAGCAGTTTTGAAACCAAAGAAAGACCCAACACTGGCTGCCAGCTATAGACCAATTTCTCTCCTCTCCGTGTGTTACAAACTCCTTGAGAGGCTGCTTCTGTCACGTATTTCTCCTCTTACAGAGAAATTCCTATCACCCGCCCAAGCTGGTTTCCGCCCAGGAAGATCTACCTGTGAACAAGTCCTGGCCCTCTCAACTTACATTGAAAATGGATTCCAGAAGAATTTAAAGACGGGTGCTGTCTTTGCTGATCTCACAGCAGCCTATGACATGGTCTGGCACTGTGGTCTCCTAGTCAAGATCTCAAGATGCCTGACTCCATGGGTAGCCAACACTATATCGTTTCTTCTCCAAAACAGAAGATTCCGGGTGCATCTGGGAGACAAGTCTAGCAGATGGAGACTTGTTTCAAGTGGCCTCCCCAGGGCTCTGTTCTGGCTCCTATGCTATTTAATATTTATATCAATGACCTTCCAGAAACTTCTTCAAGGAAGTTCATCTATGCCGATGACATCTGCTGTGCAACTCAGGCATCCAAGTTTGACATCCTCGAGGAAACACTCACGAAAGACATGTCTCTGATATCTGATTACTGTAAAAAAAATGGCGACTAATCCCTAGCACTGCAAAAACGGCATCATCTGTTTTCCATCTACACCATGCCTCGGCCTCGCGTGAGCTTAATGTGCAGCTCGGCAATATGAGAATCTGGCATGAAGCCCAGCCAGTCTATCTTGGCGTTACTCTCTATCGCACTCTGTCATTTCACGAACATCTCATAAAAACTGCAGCAAAGGTGGGCGTGAGGAATAACATCATTGCAAGACTGGCCAGCTCCTCATGGTGCGCGAGTGCTTCCACACTACGATCATCATCTCTGGCATTATGCTATTGCACTGCAGAATACTGTGCCCCAGTATGGTTCCGTAGCCCCCATGTCCACTTGGTCGATTCCAAATTATATTCCTCCATGAGGATAATTTCTGGAACCATCCGTTCCACCCTGGTTCCATGGCTGCCAGTTCTTAGCAACATCGCCCCGCCAGATATTCGTCGGGATGCGGCATCATCTAAGTTCATTTTCCACGTCTACGCTCGACCGGACCTGCCAATATACGCGGATATCTTCGCCCACCCTGTCCAATGCTTGACGTCTCGTCACCCAATCTGGTCCCCTACGCCTACACTGAACTTCTCTGTTCCAGACTCTTGGAAACAGAGTTGGCAGTCAGCTGAGGTAAAGAACAAACACCTCATCACAGACCCCTGCAAGCGTCAACCCGTCTTTGACCTAGCACGTTATGATTGGGCCCTCCTCAATCGCTATCGAACAGGCCATGGCCGGTGCGCCGCTATGTTCCATCGCTGGGGATCCAGAGATGACCCAAACTGCCCCTGCGGCTACAGACAGACTATGACCCACATAGTCAATGACTGCCACCTCTCCAGATTCAAAGGAAGTCTCGAAACTTTACATCAGGCTCAACCTGATGCTGTTGACTGGCTATGGAAGAAGGGCAAACGCTAGAAGAAGAAGAATCTTCACAACAGCGACTATGGAAGCTTTCTACCTTCATGCTGTTTTCTCCACCCCCTCCCTTGCCATTTCCTTTTCCCACTTGCCATTTCCAGTGAAAGATACATATAAAGGTGTTGTCTCTGATCAATAAAGGCTTTGCATTGCATTCTCGTGGTGTAGCGCAATGCAATGCCTGGTCTCTCTCCTGTATTGCTGAGTAAATAGAGAGCACATGCCCAGGAAGAAACACCCGCAATGCTAGACTGACAAAATAGGATGACAGAGGACCTAGTGTGGTTGTTTTGTTATGTGGAAAACTGAGAAATGTTATGCATGTATAAACTATTGTGTTAACTGTCACATGTAAAACATTAATTCCCCTATAAAGAAATTAAAAAAAAAATGTTTTCACGAGGAGTGAATTCTATTGGGCCCAGGGTTATAGTTTGTTTATGTCCCTCTGCTACTTAGTGTCATTTTGATTACAGTGATAGTGAAAGAAGAAAACTTCCACAAATTATATGAATTTGCAAAGTATATAAATGTACTTGAAACAGTATTTGCTATGGGAAATAAATGTATGTATACTGAGCATTCTCCATGTGGAAGCAACCTATTTGTTTCTTTATATATGTAACTGCATTTAATCTTTTAAGTCGATATTTTGCAGGTAAAGGACTTTGAGACTCAGAAAAGTTAAGTGCAGAACTCATGTTAACACCCTTTGTAATTCTCAAATACAGGATTACAATCCAATCCTATTTGACCCTAAATATTGAGCTGGTCTCATGTTCTTTTAACAGCTACACTGAATAATCAAGACTCAGAGGTGCAATCATAAAGACATTTTCTCCTCATAATTGTTTCTACAAACTCAATCTGTGGGACTATTATTTTCCTGTCATGCAATAAAATTTGGGCAGACAGCCCAGAGAGCTTATCTGTTCACTCTAAGATAATAGTAATATTAAAAAAATTAATAATAACTGGTTACTTTTGCCCCTCAAATCATCTCAGTTCAGTAATTAATATATCCTACTTTGTCAATCAAAGTAAAATTTGTATCTTTAATTCAAACTACTAAGGGCAGGAACTGTGGATCTAGAAAGGAGCAATTTTTTTTTCCTTTGCTAGTTTCACTCATTTTCATGTTACGCCTTACCTTCATTTTCTGGCCTGTCCAGGCTTGGAGATGATGGCTGGAGGCAGAAAAGAGGAGACATTAGCCAATCTTACTTGAGTGATAGTGATCTATGAAAGGCTTTTAAAGATGTTTCTTCCTCTTCAGATACCACGGGCCTTTGCTGAAAGTGTTAGATTGTTTTCATCTGAAGCTCCCTTTTCCTCACCAGATGTGCTGCCTCTAGAACACATAACGGTACAGAGAATTCATAAGATATTTCCTAAGAAAGTAGGGTGAGATAAAGAAAATCAACAATAGTGACTGCCTACCAGGAAAATCTGTAGCATCATAGTAGCAATTGTAACTGAAATGAACAGACACACATGTCACTGTGTAACTAGACTGGACTATATATGGAAGTAATATAATAAATATCCAGAACAGTTGATAATGTGATAAAATAATATTTTTTGTGTATGGTTGGAGTATAATTTGGTAAAACTACTTGTGACAATTTTACAATGTCCAGTGCTACATTTGGGTATAATAAGTGAATATGTTCTGAAGTGTTTTAAGTGAAGGCAAAAATTGACTAGTTTTATGGTTCAGAAATTTCACTCGTAATTATATTATATAATACCTACTTGGGTATGTATACAAAGAGATCAATATAATAACTTCCTGGCAACTTTGTTCATGATAAAAACAAATGCACAAGCAAAGGAACAATAACTACAAGAAAACTTCAGATAAGTTTAATGTCTATGGAGGAATGAACTTTTATTTATTTTGGATAGAGACAGAGAGCAGTTAAAGGGAAGTAGAGAGGAAAAAAAAGACACCCGCAGCATTATTTCACTGCATGTGAACTCCCCTCTCCATCCTCTCCTCATTCCCTGTTGTGGGGACCAGTAACTTGAATCCAGGTCCTTGCATACTCTAATGCCTATGCTCAACCAGGTGTGCCACCACTGGCCAGCCTCTGGAAGAATAAATGTTAAAGTGTTGTACATTTATACATTCAGCACTGTAAAATAACAAAAAATAATGAAGTACATTTAATTATATAGTTATCATTTCTTATAATTAAAAATTTGAGTCTAACAAATTATGCTCTTAGAGAGAAGTATTTGGAATAAAGAGATACCCACATGTAAAATAATGTTTAAGAGATGAATACTGTAATAAAACTCTGAAAAGTCACATAAAAAACTAAAATTGTGTAGCCTAAGAGGGAGTGAGTAAAAGGGAGGAAACATGCCAGATGAAGACAAAGATAGCAGGTAACCATAAATATTTACTATTTATACTTTCAATTATGAACTCTGTGATTACACTACTAAAAATGTATAAATATGATTAGTGACTACATTCAGGGTAACAAGGAAAAAGAGATTGTATTTGGTTGGAGAGAGACAAAAAGGGACCTTAATTATATTCAAAGTATTTTATTTATTAAACTGGATGAGGAGTATTTCTTGTATTATTTTTATTTTTTGTCTTTTTGTTTGTCTTAAATGTAATAATTTAACATAAGGTTTTAACTTTCAAAATCTATTTCTGCTGAGGGCTTGAAAATACTATTATAGTACTAAAACACTAAAATGTTGACTTTTCTTTATTACTTATAATATTAATGCAGTATTTTAATTTATATCAAGGGAATGTATGTATCAAAAAGTTAAGCTTTAGTTTTCTTCTCCCCTTTTAGGATTTGATTTAACAGGTAAATTTCTTCTCATTTTTGAAATTGAAAGAATGTGTGAGAATAAATCAATTAAAATACCAATATTTAACTAAATGAGAAAATGAATTGTGGTCCGGGAAATGGCACAGTTGCAAAGGAATTAGACTCTCAAGCATGAGGTCCTGAGTTCAATCCCAGGCAGCACATGTACCAGAGTGATGTCTTGCTCTTTCTATCTCTCTCCTCCTATGTTTCTCATAAATAAATAAATAAATCTAATAAAAGAAAATGTATGTGAAAATAACAACAACAAAACACACTTCTTTTCTGGAACAAACTGAATGTTCAGAAAAACCATTTTAACTTGTCAATAAAATAAGCACATTTAAATATATCAACATTTGGACACCTCTTAGGATTTTTTTTTAAATATATATATGAAACATTGACAAAACTATAGGATAAAAGGGATACAACTCCACACAGTTACCATCACCAGATCTCCATATCCCAGCCCCTTCTCTGATAGCTTTCCTATTTTTTAACCCTCTGGGAGTATGGACCCAAGGTCACTGTGGGATGTAGAAGGTTGAAAGTCTGGCTTCTGTAATTGCTTCCCCGCTGAACATGGGCGTTGACTGGTCGATCCACACTCCCAGTCTGCCTCTCTCTTTCCCTGGTAGTGTGGAGCTCTGGGGAAGCAGGGCTCCAGGGCACCTTGGTGGGGTCATCTATCCAGGGAAGTCTGGTTGCCATCATGCTACCATCTGGAACCTGGTGGCTGAAAAGAGAGTTAACATACAAAGCCAAACAAATTATTGAACAGTCATGGACCTAAAGACTGGAAAGTTCAGATGAAGAGTTGCTGGGGTGGTGGTGGGGAAGGTCCTCCATTTTGTAGATAGCTAGTAGGGAGTGTTCCTGTTTCTTTGATCTTGTGGAAGATCTTGTGGAAGAGCTTTAGAGGTATCGGTATTAGCTGTTTCCTGAAGGTTTTGTACAATTTGTTTGTGAAGCCATTTGGTCTAGGAATTTTTTTGTTGGGACCTCTTAGGATCTTATATAGTCTTAAAATCATTATTACCACTTTCCAATACATGCATATGATGCTATAATTTCATGAGTTATTAAATATTTTGGTATGTACATACAGTAGGTAGGATTTGATATTTAGTGATTAGACATGATTTGAAAAAAATTGAAAACCTTTGTCAAATCTTCCAAAAACTTATTTGAAGTTTAAGAATAAAAATAAATGAATTTTTCAGAATAAAGCATGTCATTTCAGTAATGTTTCACAAAAATGTATAGTGCTTTCCTTCAAAATATAAATGTATATATATTTCATGACTCTATGTAAAATTATTTGTATATGGGAGGCCTAATATATGTACATGATACTTTGAGGAAATATATAAAAAAAATTCTAAATGTTTGTATGCACACACATAAGTCTGAATCTAAAAACAGAGATGTAAATTTAGAAGAAATTCTTTGCTTGAGAGTCAAAGTATTATGATTTTTAATAAGTCCCATTACTACATTATATACAGTTTCTTATTAAAAAATATATATATTTATAATTTCTTATGATGTTTTTATATAAAATGAATAATATGTTCTGCAAGGTTTAAATGAAATAAGTTTCATTTATGATTGAAAAATTGTGCAAAGTAAGAAACTTAGACCTACATATTGAATTTTCATTTAAAAATATTTAACATAAACTCCAAAAGATAGCAGAAATGACACAAATTATTACCTATTGATAGTGTTTGAGTGAACTAACACTCAATGTTTCCATACCAAAATGATTTCAATCTATCACTTTAGATTGAGGTACTGTTTTCTGTGATGTTTTCACTGTAATGTACTGTAGATTAAGGGGCAGGCCGGGGAGGGGGGCATAGTTTTCACCTGCTGAGAATGTGTTTTAACCCCAAAGCACATGCTGCATTTCCCTTATCCTGACAAACAAGTAGTGGCACTGTTTTTGTTCATAGCAGAATCAGCTTACTTTGAAATCCAGTCATGTATAGGAAGTGCTGACCCCCTGCTATAGTGAATTCCACAGGCAGGAGGTACATGCTATGAAAAGTGGCTTTCAACTGGAGGGATTCATGAAGAAAGTGGAAGTCTCTCAAATTAATTTCTCAAACTGCCCTAAGCCCCAGCCATCTCCCTTCCAATGTTCTTTGCAGCTGCTTAACACTTCAGGAGTAGGTGAACCTGGGTGAGTTGGCTGCCTCCCCCATGGCAACATTTCCTTTTCAAAGGGCAGTTGCCATGGTTGTATAATTTTGTACAGGGAGCCTTTGTGATGAACCAAGCTGTGCTGAAAGATAACAAGCACAAAAACTAGAGTTTTAAGCTGAGGAAAACTTTGTCAAACTCTCAGCTGAAAGTTGGAAGAGCTGCCACAATGAAAATAAGCTACATTTTTTAAGCATCATCTAACTGCAAGGGGCTTATGATACTTAAACGATTTTATGAAATTTGGTCAGTACTTGCAGTCTCCCAGAGAGCAAGGGAAGAACAAAGTTAGGGATAGAGTACATACAAAAATGAGAAACAGGGGAGTAGACTATAATTGCTGACTCATTTACTGGCGCTTCTTTGCATCTTGAGTCATGAAAATGGCTGGCATCTCCTAGGGTACCAGCTTCACTCTAATGGACACCCCCATCATTCACACTAACATGCTCATTTTTTGTTGTTGTTAATAGGACTGTATATTAACACCATTCCCACCACCAAAAGTCTTTGTTCAATTGTCCCCCCTTCCCTCCACCCCTTCCCACTCTCCCACCCCTCAATCAGTAAAGCTGAACATCTACCCTCGCCCTCCACCCAGAGAATTTTACTTTGGTGCCCTATTCCAAACTCAGTCCGATTCTGTTTTGAGTTTCCCTTTCTGTTCTTCTTTCTCAGCTTCTGTCTATGAGTTGGATCATCCCATTATTATGTGCTATTCCTGCTGTTAAGTCATTCCTTCCACCTAGGATTCCTTCACTTAAAATACTAGGCTTTCTACAAAATGTGGATCCAGATCTCCTATGATGTCTTGGTGACTGGCTAGTTAGTATTAGATATATTTGAAGATGCTGGAAGACCTATAGTCAAAGAATATTGATCAACAATAGGAGCTGTATATACCAAACCATCAGTAAATACTTATATCAGCATATGTGTAGCTATCTATCTATACACACATACACACGTATATTTACATATGATGCTGTTATTAAGACTTGTATTGGTTATATTTATTGATAGTGTCCAGTGAATCTTTTTTCCCTACTAAATTAACTCCAATTTTGTACAAATTTCCAGTTTCTAATTGAGATTCTAGAATTATCAGGCTCTGTTGCATCTATCATGTTTATGTGCACAGTTCTAGTTAGTGAAATTGGGGGCAAAGTCTCTAAGGGAGAGATTCATTTCAGAAATTTAACTGTAGAAATGAAAGGAAAATCTCTGGGATAATAAAGTTTTGCCCATTATCTTTAGCTGTTCCTTGATATCTTTACACTGGGTCAATAGTGACAGAAATACTAAAAGGAACAAAAACTAACTTTAAGAAAATTATATAGTAACCAGGACAATGTAGAAAGTTAAACTAAGCTTGAATTTTAGATGACTTTTGGGTACTTTCACCAACCCTGAACTCTCTACTATTAGTATTTCTGTTGTATAGATATATAGCCAGGGTGGGGGTAGTTCACATAATGGTTATGCAAAGAGACTCTCATGCCTGAAGCTGCAAAGTTCCATGTTCAGTCTCCTGCACCACTATAAGCCAGAGCCAGTGCTCTGGAAAAAAAAAAAAAAGAAATAACGTTAAGGAGAGAAAAGAAATATATAGCCACATTTAAGTCATGCTTTCTGCTATTTCAAGTATAATGCTAATATTACTTAAAGTGTGAACCACAGAATTCTCCTAGCTATGTTATACAATCCATAGTTAGAAAGTAGGAAGGAAAATTAGGATGTGAAACTATCTTTGAAAACTCTAAATTTTATTCCTTTCACTAACATTTTTTAGTCACTATATAGTGAGTTAAATGGAGAGATAGGAGAGTCATTCATCCCATTTTCAGCTTCCCAGAGTTTGCAACTAATATACCACAGTCTGAGATTGCAACTGCTTTGAATTTCTTATGCCAAATTTCACCATTGACTGAGTTTATATTCAAATAGCTCATAGTTTGTTAAGCCTATTAAAATACTTATTGGATATATCAAATGAAGAATTGGGACAGAATCTGGAATTCAGAAGATAAATCTGTGTAGAAAATGTAATTTTTTTTTAAATCAGTGACATATAGATAGTATTTTAAGCCACATAATTATACAGTATCACAAAATAAAAGCTTACATGAAAAGGAAATAGAATTAGTGATTGAAATCTGGACTTCCATAGTAATGGTCCAGAAAAGAGGGAAAAACATAGGGAAGGAATAATCGGTACATGTGTACAGGAAAACTTATGATGAAGCTGTATTATCTGTGATGTCAAACACTGATAATTTGTAGTAAAGATTAAAAGTTGAATCAAACAGCCATTGAAATAAATCATATGGAGAATTATAGAAGAGTGATCACCAAGCCTAATGTTCTCGTGACTTTTCCAATTTGTACCTGTTTTCTTTTTTTAAAAGTGATTTAATATTCATTTACAAAATTATGAGATAAGAGTGGTATAATTCCACACTGTTCTCACCACCAGAATTCTGTGTCCATTGGAAACTGCGTTGGAAACTGCAGTAGTTCTCTGACAGTCACAAACATGGGTTGACTCTTATTTCTGTAAATATCTATCTATATTTATATATATATATTTGCCCTCTTTTTTTTCCCTATGCCCCTGACTTCTCTTCCTTTCTAAGTCACACCTACACATATATTCTACTTTCAAATGTCCTTCATTTTCTTTCTCTTCTCTTTCTTGATCTTTTTTTAAAATTTTATTTATTTAATTTATTTATTCCCTTTTGTTGCCCTTGTTGTTTTATTGTTGTAGTTATTATTGTTGTTGTCATTGTTGGATAGAACAGAGAGAAATGGAGAGAGGAGGGGAAGACAGAGAGGAGGAGAGAAAGATAGACACCTGCAGACCTGCTTCACCGCCTGTGAAGCGACTCCCCTGCAGGTGGGGAGCCGGGGTTCGAACCGGGATCCTTATGCTGGTCCTTGTGCTTTGCGCCACCTGCGCTTAACCCGCTGCGCTACAGCCCGACTCCCCTCTTTCTTGATCTTGATGGAATTGTAGTTCAGAGACCTCTGGTCACCTTCCCCTAACATTTATCCCCTCTAGGAGTATGGACCAAAATTATTTTGGGGATGCAAACGGTGGGAGTTCTGGCTTCTGTGATTGCTTATCCACTGGACATGGGTGCTGGCAGGTTGACCCATACCCCTAGTTTGCTTCTGTCTTTCCCTAGGGCTCTGTAAAGTGAGGTTCTACGGACACATTGGTGAGGACTTCTGACCAGGAAAGAGTCAGGATGGAGCCATAGTAGCATCTGCAACTTGGCTGAAAGACAGAAAGATATAAGCAGGACAAAACAATAAAACTAAACAATAGACAGGAACCCCAAAATAGAAATAGAGTAGACAAGAATACAGATCTTAGGCTGGAAAGAAGCTAGGAATTCTACTATAGTATGTTTCTAGAGTCCATGACTTTAGTCATTTTTGTTTGAGCTATTAATAATATTTGTTTCATTCATAAGTGCCAGAACCTGAAAAAAAATCATCTTAGTCACTTTTGATCTTACAAGGATACCTTTAGTGGAATTCTGAGAGTAAAGATCCAATAATAATAATATGAAAATATAATAGAGGATAAAGTATATTAAAAAGAGTAATCTTGCTACACAGATATGCAGAGAAATGAAGTGGGAAGTCTGGAGTGAGAAAAATACAATTCAATCAACTGCTAAGGGAACATAGCAGACTGAAAAGAAATTATTGATTACCATACAGAAATAAAAAGTTCTGGAGTAATCAAGAAGGAATTTGGGCCTGTATTTAGTGAAAGAAATGGTTTAGGACAAATACTGGAAATCATTCTCAAGAGTCTCTTAGATTTGTACATGCTTTGTGAATGAGGATTTAATTGCTTTATGTTCTGGACTACTATTTCAAGGATAGTTTTGTTATCAGTAGCTTTGGAAGAAAGACTTTCTTTTTAGGAAAAGGTAAAATTGTTTACAATTCTCGACTTTGGTATGTGGCATGCTGAGAATCAAACTGGAGCCTTATATAAGTAAGTCTTGCATTCTATCTACTGAGCTATTTCCATGATAGCTAGGAATTAGTTTTAAGGATGGATTCCAGTTTGGGAAATTAAGTGATAAGAGAAGTCTGTAGGCGGCTTTTGTGGAAACAAAAAGATGTTGCTAATTTCTGAGGAAAATTCACAGAAATTGAAGGATTTTACTTAGGAGTCTGAATATAACTTTTGTCTCCTTCTGGTGCTTGCTGTCTTCTGGAGAATAAATCAATATATGAGAGAGCAGAATAACGGGAATCACAGCCTAGTAGAGCCAGAGTCTTAACATGTGTGCCTGGAATCTGTCAAACTTCTGGGCTTATTTTTAAGTACAATATTGCTTTTCCTTTTAGTCAATTCATAATGTAATTGAGGTTTTCTATGTGATTTTTTGGGGGTGGGGCAGATAAATGTTCTCATACTTGTTTTATATTTTATTATTTTATTTTACTTTATTTTATTTTAGTAATGAGAGTCATAGACAAACTAGAGCACTGCTCAGCATTGGCATATATTAATGCTGGGGATTGAATCTTTGACTTCAGAGCCTCAGACATGGAAGCCTTTTGTTTATCCATTATTCTGTCTCCCTGCCCTCATTCTCCTCTCTTTCTTTCTTTCTTTCTTTCTTTCTTTCTTTCTTTCTTTCTTTCTTTCTTTCCTTACTTATTCCCTTTTGTTGCCCTTGTTGTTTTATTGTTGCAGTTACTGATGTTGTTGTTGGATAGGACAGAGAGAATTGGAGAGAGGAGGGGAAGACAGAGAGGGGGAGAGAAAGATAGACAGACACCTGAAGACCTGCTTCACTGCCTGTGAAGTGACTCTCCTGCAGGTGGGGAGCTGGGGCTCGAACCAGGATCCATACGCTGGTCCTTGTGCTTTGTGCCACCTGTGCTTAACCTGCTGAGCTACCGCCCGACTCCCACCCTCATATTTCTTAACATTGTTTAACTTCAGTCTGAAGCCTGAAATTTTTTTAGGGAAGAGTTCTGATGACTCAAATTCTCTGCCTCTCTTGACTCCAAGCAGAACTGTATATATAATAACATTAGATGAGTTTATTTACTAGCAACTATAGAATTACAATGCTCTTAATTTACCACATTTTGTTCATCTTTATTATGATATAGTGAGGTTCTGTACCTTGATTCTGCTTCTTAAAGAAACATATCTAGGGGGACATTTGGTGGCACACTTGATTGAGCACACACTATGTGTAAGGACCTAGGTTTGAGCCTGCAGGAGGAAAGCATCATGAGGGGGTGAAGAAGTGATGCTGGTCTCTCTCTCTCTCTCTCTCTCTCTCTCTCTCTCTCTCTCTCTCTCCTCTCTCAATTTCTCACTGTCCCATCAAAATAAAATAAGCATGCCTAAGTAGTGATAGATATTATGCTTTTAAAGTCACACTCGTTCACTATCTGTTTTATACTTGAACAAGTTTTGGGGATAAAGTAGAACTATGGCATTTTTTTAAAGTGAAGATTATTTATAATCAAACAAAGTTACATATTGTTAAACCCTTCTGCTAGTGTGTTCTTGCGTTGTATGTATATGTCCCCCAAATTTTACATTGTTCTTACACTTGCTTGATGCTTAGTGAGCGTCCATCTTGTTTTCCTCATCAGCATCAGTTGCCTGGTCACTCACATATTCTAACACTGTTTTTTTTTCTTTTTAAAACACCTTAGCTGCTGCTTTATAAACTGTCATTTTTTTTTTTTTAAGCCTGATATGGAAACGTTTTTCTGGAAGAATAGATGTCTCCTTTTTCATGTGTTTTTTATGTTTTGAGGCTGTTTTCCTGTTTTGTATGGTGATGGGATATAGAAATAGTAGCTACTGTTAAAATACATAATATAAAGTATTTTTATGGTTTTTTATAATACTCAGATGATGTACTGCTGAGATAATTTCAATCTATTACTATAATTTGGCGGAAATAATTGCTTGAATATTCATGACAACTTTTAGACTTGAACTTTAACATTTTCATGAATTTTAATTTTAATTCATTAGATAAAATAAAATCACTTTCTATGTACAAGAACAACAAAAATCCATAATTTGTTTGCTGCTTCCTAAGATAGTTCTATAAATCAAATATCATAAAAACTGATTGAGAAAATCAACTTTTAGATATATCTTTGTTATTATAGTATGGAATTCTAAGTTAAAGGTAAATGACATACAACTTGTCACTGAGATAATTCCTATGAAAATATTTTTTATCCAGAGAAATTAACTAGCATGTCTGAATGCTATGGAAAATAGAATAATCACAGGTTGGCATAAGTTATCTTACATATGACAATTATTAGCTGTTAAGGACAAAAGTAGTAACCAATTAAATATCAGTCTTAGTTAAATCATGTGATTTGGTGACTTCTAATTTAACATTTAAATATTTTAGAGATCTAGTGGAACCTCTCTGTTTTCCAAATGGAGAAAGGAAGGCTCAGAAAGAAAAATGCTTTTTTTTGGTAATGAGAAACTGAGTTTGAAAGAATCATGTTAAATGAAATAAGCCAGAAAGAGAAGGATGAATATGGGATAATTTCATTCGTGGCCAAAGGTTGAGAAATAAGAACAGGAAGGGGAAACACAAAGTAGAATTTGGACTGGGTTTGGTGTATTGCACCAAGATAAAGAACTCTAGATGGGGGTGAGAGGGAAGCTTTCTCGTCTTGGTGTATGGTGGTAGAAGAGGACTTGGGTTGGGGATGAGGGTGTTTTACAGAAAACTGAGAAATTTTATACATGTATCATCAACTGTATTTACTGTAAACCATTAATTACCTCAATAAAAAATAAAAAATAAGGGAGTTAGGCAGTAGCGCAGCGGGTTAAGCACGCAAGTGGTGCAAAGTGCACTGACGAGTGGAAGGAACCCAGTTCGAGCCCCGGCTCCCCCACCTGCAGGGGAGTCGCTTCACGAGTAGTGAAGCAGGTCTGCAGGTGTTTATTTTTCTCTCCCCCTCTCTGAATTCCCCATCTCTCTCCATTTCTCTGTCCTATCTAACAACGACAACATCTAAAGCTACAACAATAAAACAACAAGGGCAACAAATGGGAAATATATAAAAAAATATATATGTAAAATAATATTTATTTTCTCTCTTATTTAGATTTATTTATTAGAGGATTAATGGTTTACAGTTATAGTAAGACACAATAGCTTGTACATGCATGACATTTCCCAGTTTTCCACATAACAATTCAACTAGGACTTCCTCTGCCATCATGTTCCAGGACCTGAACCCTACCCCAACCCCAACCCAGAGTCTTTTACTTTGGTGCAGTACACCTACTTGAGTCCAAGTTCTGCTTAGTATTTTCCCTTCTGATCTTGTTTTTCAGCTTCTGTAAGTGAGTGAGATTATCCCATATTCATCCTTCTGTTTCTGACTTATGCACTTAACCTGATTGCTTAAGGCTCCATGATTTTCTCTTAATTGCAGATACAGTGATGAAAAGATAGTATGAAACTGGTCTCTATAATTGAAGAGCTTTTAAAAGTTAAAACGTCTACCAGCACTTTAATGGAATTTTTCTAGAACTTCTTTGAAATGAGATTGGCATGATGATAAATGAGTAATGGCTAACCCCAAAATGATGTAGGCCTGATTTGCGAAATTTTGTTAGGCTGCCCTTCATGTTATATAATATCTAGGGGCCATTGGTGACACACCTGCTTGAGGGCACACATTATAGTGCATAAGGAACCAGGTTCACGCCCCCAGTCCCTACCTATAGGCAGGAAGCTTTACAGGTAGTGGAAGCAGAGCTGCAGGGGTCTTTCTCTCCATTTCTAATAATAAATAAATAACATATGCATATGATAAAATGTGTAATATTTGAATTTGTTCATCTTTAATATGATTGCACTGTAAAAAGAAATTGAGAAAAACCTTAAAATGAATTTACTAACACACAGAAATCTTATATGAAAGCCAGTGTAACAATTGGTCTGGAATTGCTACCAAGTATATTAATTTTGTTCATAAATCAGTTTGATTTATTTCTATTTATTCCAGAAAGAGAAATTAAGATCTTCCCTCAGCTATTTTATAACTTTGCCATTACTGCATAAAAACTTTTTTTAGGATGAATAGATCATTTTCTAGAAACAAGTTATTGATGATCATTTTAAAATTACTAGCATATGTAGATTGCACATAAACATCTTTTGGTAACATGTTTGTAAAATGAGGTGGTTGTGAAATGGCCCGAAAGAAAAAGGTTTGTGTGCGGTGAAAGCAAGATTTTTAGAGGCAAAGAGACAAGGAAGTGTGGGGAAAATAAGAGATGCAATGTTTTAAATATATGAGACATTAATCCTTAATTTATACATTGAATATGGTGTAGCTAGGATAAAAATGCTAGAAGACAGCTTACAGATCTTCTCTGGAAGATATCTTTGACAGAGGGTTTGCCTCTGTGTTTCTCATGTCCCCTACTTCAACTTCAGATGTAATCTGCTCATAGACTTATTCTACATTATTCACCTGTCTGTGTCTCTCTTAGATTTATTTATTAGTCCTTTATGATTTCTCTACTGTGGTTTTTCTACTTATATCCTTTATCGCTTTAATGGGCCTTATCATTTTCTTCTTTATCCAGGAATTACTAGCAATTATTATATATTTTTACTACATGTAAACATTAAAGCCTTTCTGTATAGCATTAAACAGTTATTGGCCCTTCTATTTCTAAGAAGATGGTGGGTCAGGTTATTTGAAAGGATTCTCAGGATGAGTACATAAAAATTGTTACATATAAGAAATTTAAAAAATCAGACTGGGTTGTGGTACACCTGGTTGAGTACACATATTATAAGGCTTAACGACCTGAGTTCTAGCCCCTAGTTCCCACCTGCACTGGGAAAGCTTCACGAGGAATAAGCAGTGCTGTATTCTTATCATACCCCCTCTCCTCTCAGTTGCTCTCTGTCTCTTTCCAATAATAAAGTACATAGTATATAAAAATTAAAAATCATCCAAAACCATAAATTAGCCAATAAAACAGTAAATCAATTTAAGGCAACTGAGAGAGCAAAGTGGAATCCTGAACTCAATTTTGTTCTAAGTGTATTTGCCATCTATGAATAGAAGAGAATTCTATTTTGATGTCTTTTAGTGATATTGGGAATAGAAATCAATATCTAGCTTATTTTAAAGTTGGGATTCTTAAAGGACCCATCCTATATTAAATTGATATTTCTTAAAGAACAGTCTTTAAATAAAGGACATATCACCACCATAAATTTTCATGGAAGCTTGCTCAGAATTTGGCAGAGCAAACAATAAAGTGAAAAGTTGTTTTCCCAGGTATTTCTAGTTTCAACCATATATATTACTTCAATCCCCTAAACATGGATTTGAGCTGTACTCCACCTATACTTAGGGTTTTCTTTTTGTCAACAGACAATAACAACTTATGGTAATTGATAAATGTAGAACAGCACTCTAAATGTATTTTCTTATCTTTACGATATTAAAAATATTTTATCCTTTAACATTTTCAGAGTATAGTATATGACTCATGTAAAAGAGTATTTTGACTACTTATGATACCAATACTTGTAAGCAACAGCAGACTACCAATAGTTGAACTTTGTGGATTTCCAGTGGTTCATGAGAGATTTGTATCCAAACAACTTTATCTACATGATATGAATAAAAGTACAGATGAGCTGAAAAAGCATGCACAGCTTTTACCTGTAGTCCCAAAGAAACATTTTATGCAAAATTTGTATAGAAGTGGGTAATCAGTTCTAATTCTTTTATAGACACTGCTGCAACTCACACATTATTGATTTATTTTCTACTTCACCTGCTTACTACCAGGCATAAAACAAGTATGTGGATTTAATTGTGTCCCAAAAGAGATATGTTGATGTGTTAAGCCTTTCTATCTGTGAATGCAAACTATTTGCCGTATGACCTATTCAAATATAACCAAATTAAAATAAGGTTATACTGGATTAGGTAAAGTTCTATTCAAGAAAACTGGTATCTTTATAAGTAGAAAAATGACACATACATGAAGAGGAGCCCATGTGAACATGGAGGTAGAGGTAGGAAGGATATTTCTATAAATCAAAAATAGTGATGAAGCTAGAAGAAGCAAGGAAAGACCTCTGCCTTATAATCTTGAGGAATGGCATGGTCAGTGCCAACACTAACTTTGGATTCAGCTTCCAGAACTGTGAGATAATACATTTCTGTTGTATGCGGTACATTGTTGCAATAGTTTTAGAAAAACTTATACCAGTGCTATTGCCTTTCCAATTTTCTCTTAAAAATTTTCTTCCTTGCTTTCCTATTTATCTGGTATTAATTTCTCTTGCAGGACATCCTGTGGTCAAGGTCTTCCCAGATGAAGTCTTAGAACTGGTCAGAGAGACATGAGGATATGATAGAATCTTGTATGTTCCAGTTCAGCTGTATAGACTCTACTTCACGTTCTGTCGGGCTGTGCCGAGGAGGAGAGAGAGGATATCGGAGCGGAGAGGGAACACAAATCTCTTATTCACACAGGCACCTCAGAGTTGGGTGAGAGCGCAGTGGCTTGGGCCACGTGGAGCTAGCAAAATGGCTGCCTCCCGTTAGGTGCAGCAACCCCTTTCTCTGTCCGGTCACCAAGGTGAAAAGGGGCAGAGAGAGAGAGAAGGGCAGAAGCAGAAGGGATTTTATGGAAGAAATTCCAAATTCCGGAAGTGACAAGTCAGGACAGGATTGGCTAGGAAACAAGGCACTCTGGGAATTGACAATACCCTGAGGGGACAACATGGTAGAACAAGGTACTCTGGGAATAGAATTTCAACTCTCACAGCAATTGACAATACTCTGAGGGGACAACATGGTGGATGTGACCACATCTGCACAATTTCCCAACAATGTTCATTTTCCCCAGTTTATATTCATTTTCTTTTCTAAAAGCATGCTTTTTGGATTTCTGATTTCCGATTTCAGTACCAGACCTCTAGATTCTCTGTGGTTCGGCTTCTCTGAAACTGATACATATCATCCAAATAAATAATCTTTCAGTAAACTTACTTCTGTTAACTGGGGGTGGGGTACCCTATATTATTTCTCAGTAATAGTTCAATGTTTTTATTTTAAATTATCTTTTAATCTTACTTATAAAAAGCTTTTATGAATACTAATGATAATCTCATATTTTATTTCTAGTTAGCTAAAGTATATACCTCAAAACCCCAACAGTTGCTTGCACCTTTTTTAAGTAGATGGGTGAAAAGCTCCTACAAATGTGGCAATGACAGCATTAACAAATGAAGTAGAAACAAACCAGAGCTGATTTTAATCTACACAATAACAACTACTAGGAAGGAAGACACTGGTTTTCTTTGTAATTGATATTTGAATTCTTTTTTTAAAAATTGCTTAGTTTTATGTGTAGTATTGCTTATAGTCAGCATTTTTTTAAAGAGTGTTTCTATCTCTTACTAAAATATTCATTAAATTTTTATGAGTATCATTTACTTACATCAGATAAATCAATACACGGTCATTTGATGAATCTGACTGTTAAAAATAAACTTAATTAATTATCATTTATTTATTTATTGTTCTTGTAATTGAAATGTCACTGGTTTTGGTCAACTGTTTTATGAGAGAGATAGGGAGAGAGGGAGAGAGAGAGAGAACAAGAAAAAGAAGGAGGAGGGAAAAAAAATACCATAGTACTGAATCTTCCTCTAGCTGCCATGGGAACCAGATTCCAACCTGGCTGGTGTGTGACAAAGGCAAACTATCCAGGTGAGCGATCTCGCTGGCCTATTTCAATATTGTTTGCAAAGTTGGTTTAGTGTGGGGAGAACCATTTAATACTTTCAAAGATTTTGATTACCTGAATATCCACGAGAACTAAGGAATCAAAGAAACAAAGCCAATACTTACACACACATACAAACATAACTTACAACAACATTTCATGTGCACATTCTTGTATGAAATGAGGACTCACACAGTAAATACTTTCTTCTTTTCTTTTCACAAATAGAGCCTGGACTTAGAAGAGCCCATCTTTTACCAGAAACATAAATGGGTGATTATAGACTGACTGTGAGTCTCCAATTATATGTAGTAACTTCTGGTTTAGAAAACACTATTCCATATTTTACTGCTAACTGTATTAAAATTTTTGATTTGCGTATTCTCTAAACTCTTTAATAATGTATAGTGCAAAATGGAGCTACTGTATTATTACTTATAATATGTTTGCATCATACATGGTTACTATCTGTTCATTGTAACCAGTAGTTATTCTGGCTATTCACAATTAAATTTTATGTTAATAACCATATGAGGAATTTTATGTATATAAATTTGCATAATCTACACAATAATAATTGCTAGGAAGGAAGATACCGGTTTTCTTTGTAATTTATATTTGAATTCTGTTTTTTTTTTTTTTTTTACACGTTTCAGATAATGCCCTAATACTAACTGGCTGTAAGTAGGAGTGGCAGTAGTCATACTATAGAGTCTATATCTTTAGCTGTTATGTGTGCTATACTGCCTCTTTACTAAACAGTGGTCTGTTTTCTCTGGAGTTTGACAGAATAATCAGATATGTATCAGAGACCTCTCAGCTTTCTCTAAAAATGTCCACAGATAGTTATGATAGAAATGCTTCAAAATAGCACGTGAAACTAATGACGATTAAAAGAAGTATTTTCTAGAGCAGAGTTGGCAGATATGACTATACATCCTCTTAATGACTGTGATGCCTGACTTTTCCAGAAAAACTAAAAAGTGAACAAACTAGGCTACACTCCATGGAGTACAGGCCAAACAAAAATATTGTTGAACTAAATATAGAATTCTGTACTAACTCAGATTTTCATATTTGGCTCTCGAGACAAATTAAAGCAAGTCTGATCACACATTGGCAAATTAAACAACCTAATGATAAATACATGAAAAAAGTATATAGAATAATTCTTGTTGATTCATTTTAAAATTGCATGCAATCATGTGAAAATAACTGCACAATGTGATTGCTTTGCTTCCTACTTAAATTATTCATATCATTTGATAACTGAATACAACATAGTGAAACTTTTGAAATTGTTTTCTTGGGGGTCTTAATGGTTTACAGTACAGTTGCTAGCACATGGATTCAATTTCTAATCTTTCCGTGATAGGTATCTGCAAAACACAAGCCCGATTTAAATACATTTCTAAAGCCATACAGCCCTCTCATCCCCTCCACCTCCAGAGTCCTTTGCTTTGGTACAATAAAATTTTTACATTGTATTTTCCCTTTCTCTTCTTGTTTCTTAAGTTCCACCTATAAGTGATAATCATCTGGTATCTGTTCTCTTTTTTTTTTTTTTAAAAAAAGATTTTATTTATTTATGAGAAAGATAGGAGGAGAGAGAAAGAACCAGACATCACTCTGGCACATGTGCTGCCAGGGATCGAACTTGGGACCTCATGCTTGAGAGTCCAGAGCTTTACCACTCTGCCACCTCCCGGACCACATCTGTTCTCTTTTTGTCTTACCTAATTTTACGTGATTCCTACAAGCTTTGTCCAAGATGAAGCAAAGGAGATGACTATCATTTTTGACACAGAAATAGTATTTCATTGTTTATACATACTATGACTTTCTTAGTCATGCATCTGTTTTTAGGCATCTGAGTTGCTTCCAAGTTTGGGCTATTCATAATTGTGCTGCTATAAAACATGGGTATACAGAGATCTAACTAAATAGGTATGTTTTCGTTTTTGTCATCAATAATTAATATTAAACATTTACAGTTAGTAAATTTTATCTTTTTCAGTTTGACACAATATTGTTGGCTGTGCAAATTTTTCCCATTTTAGTGATTTAAAAATTCTGGGATTGATATATGAATATATGGGATTTATTTTTATGTTCACTCAATAAAGATTGGTAAATGTATAAAATCTACATCATGTCACTGTCTCAAATAATCTACATTTTATTTATTATTATTTTTTTAATGAACTTGGTCTTTCAGACTTTGAGATGTATATCAATATATACTTTTCAGTCTCTTCACATTTCTAATATTTTTCTACAGATGTGTTGTGATACTTTTTAATTTGGAGAATATAATTTTAAGATAGTTAAAATGAGATTAATAGCATCAGAAACATTTTTGCAATTTTGTCTTGAGTAATTCAATTTTTGAAATTACTATGAATAATCTCTTTTTTTTCTCTTCTGGTATACACCTAACATTTTTGAAATTTTTAACCTTTCTGCTTAATTTTAACTTCATTTGTTGCACTTAAGTAATGCAAATTGCAATTCCTGTTTCATATAAATGAGCAGAATATTTAGCTCTTAGCCCTCTGAATCAATTATAGAGAAACAATATAAAATTCAAATAACATGGAAACCAACTAGTTCAACAGTTATTCTTTCTCTGAGAACCAGAAATTTATGACTGATTCCTGAAAGTTAAGAAGCTTTCAGGAATGTGTTGATAGTATGGTCTGGTGAGTCAAGAAATGGGTAGATTTGAAATGAAATGATTGAGCAGATCAAAATTAAAGTGACAGGTCCAGGCAGGGGCACAGCTGGTTAAGTGCTCACATTAGAGTATGCAAGGACCCACCTGCAGGAGGAAAGCTTTACAAGTGGTGAAGCAGGGCTGCAAGTGTCTCTTAAGTCTTTCCCCCTTTCTATCTCCTCCTCTCCTCTCAATTTCTCTCTGTCTCTATTCAATAATAAATAAATAAAATATTAAAGTCACCACTTGCTTTTTAGAACACTGAGAAATAGATACAGAATGCAAGGATAGATAAGTCTGATCCAAATTCAAAAACATTAAAACTAAATCTTTTTTTTTATATTTATTCCCTTTTATTGCCCTTGCTGTTCTACTGTTGTAGTTATTATTGATGTCATCATTGTTGGATAGGACAGAGAGAAATAGAGGAGGGGAAAATAGAGAGGGGGAGAAAAAAATAGACACCTGCAGACCTGTTTCACCGCTTGTGAAACAACGCCCCTGCAGGTGGGGAGCCGGGGGCTCGAACCGGGATCCTTAAGCCAGTCTGCGCTTTGCACCACCTGCACTTAACCGGCTGCGCTACTGCCCGACTTCCAAAGCTAAATCTTTAATATACCTCTAATTATTATGTTTACTGTGTAGTTCTTGCTCCAAATGAGTCAGTTACTCACATACACCTCTATCTGTCTGAAATCAGTAATATCATTAATCCCCTTTAAAGACCCAGGGAGTGGGGGCCAGGTTGTGGTGCACCTGGTTGAGCACACATGCTAAAATGCACAAGTACCCAGGTTTGAGCCCCTGGTTTCCACCTGCAGAAGCAAAGCTTTGTGAGTGGTAAAGCAGGGCTACAGGTGTCTCTGTTTCTCTCCTCTCTGTCTTCCCCTCCTCTCTCTATTTCTCTCTATCTTGTCCAACAACAACTGCTGTAACAACAACAACAATAACCACAACAAGAGCAACAAAGTGAGAAGAAATAGCCTCCAGGTTAAGCTGGGGCTCGAACCTGAATCCTTACACTGGTCCTTGCACTTGGCACAGGGTGCACTTTGTACCCTGTGCGCATAACCCGCTGCACTACTGCCCTTTATGGGGTATTTCTAACAGAATTTCAAGTGGCAGATAATTTCTATCTCAGAGACCATAGAGAAAGATGTGAGTCAAATAGCCAGTCTTTAATGCTCATACATATGCAATTAGGTTCCTTTTATTCCTGAGCAAAGATGCAAAACCTTATATTTCTAGCAAATCAAGGACTCTCTGCTTGGGATATGTGTGTATTTGATGACACAACAGAATATTCTATACCTATGTCTATGTCTAGATTTTCATTTTTTCCTAATAATAAATATGCATAATCAGAAAGACCTATTGAATTGCAGTCAGGGGTCATGTAGGCTCAGGAATGTATTTCTCAAACATAGATTTAATTATTGATTTTGACCTTCAAAACACCAACTTTCTTCTCACTGAATTACGGTTCTCTTTATCATTGATAATTGTTTCAATGTCATTTTTTTCTGTATGCACTTTATAAAATTATTGTTCTTTTTTCTTCCACATACCCACATACTTATTCCATTACATAATATTTCCCAAACAGTTGCACTTACTTTCCCCCTTATTTTATTATTTATTATTATTATTTAAATAATACTGTAACTTAGCAGTTTGACTTTTATTTCGGTTTGCTACCATATCAGGTCAGTTTTCACATATACTCATTATACTATTTTAGCACATGAGAACACCTGCACAGGGAAGCTTCACAAGTGGTGAAACAGTGATATGGTCCCTCCTCTCCTCTCCTCTCCTCTCCTCTCCTCTCCTCTCCTCTCCTCTCCTCTCCTCTCCTCTCCTCTCCTCTCCTCTCCTCTCCTCTTTTTCTCTCCCTTCCTCTTCTCCTTTTCCTCTCTTCTTTTCTTTACCCTCTCCTCCTATTCCTTTTCCTTCCCATTTCCTTCCCTTCCCTTTACTTCCCCCTTCCCCTGCCCTTTCCACTTCCCTCTCTCTCATCCTCCCTCTCATCTTTATCTCAGGGAAAAAAGAAAAAAAAAAAAAGTCCACCAGGATTGAAGAATCACTCAGGTGCAGAGCCCCAGGAGTAACTTTGTGACAAAACAATAACATAACACAAACTTAACTCTTTAACAGAGCTACACTGACCTAATAAAGTAATAAACAAAAGCACACATTCCAGGCGATATATTCTTCTGGACTGTATTATTAGGCCCAAATGAATCTGTGGCAAGTATGTGGGTCTGTTTTGTACAGACTACATTGTCTTATTTACTTGAGTTCAATTCCTTTTTTAATAAACAAACCAGATTTGATTTTGGATTCTAGTGGTTCCAAAAAGAAACTACTGTTTGGGAGTAAGTAGACAAATCCCATGCCTTCCACACATACCTGCATATAGCCATAAGTAATTAAATTTTGGAAATTAAAATTAGAAATGCCTTCAGGAGAACATGAAGTTTTAGAATAGGATAGCACTCATAAAAATGAAAGGTAAACATAAATGAAGCTGTAGTATAAATAATGCATCCGGGTGTCATGTAAATAGACATTTAGAAAAGATGCATGAACAGTGAGTGATGAGCCACAGAAAGGCTGTGCAACTGGGCATTCTCCAGTGAGTCAGCCAAGTCTCTTTTGCTGACTCTTGCTTAGAAAATCTGTTGAAAAAGTTTAGATACGAGCAATAGTTGCTCCAGCACACAGGTCTCATAATTATATTCATCATGTGTAGGACTGGCTTTCTATATCACAACATTTGTGAGGTATTCCGAAACACCAGTATGTGTTTTAGAAATTTTTATACCAGCCTTCTTGATGATTCTACTTAAATAATAGTCTCTGATCTTCTGGCTACCCTTTTATGCTCTATCCCTTAATCACTTCTATTTTAAGTATATATTTTTGGATGTGCCATACACACTTCTTTTAATTGGATGTTACATAATACCTTTGGGATCAATTAAGTAATATACATTTTCACACTATCATTTTTTTTCTATAAAACTTGATATAGAAGTAACTATTTTTAAAAACTGTAAAATTGACATTATATATATATATATATATATATATATATATACACATACATATATTTCTTGTCAAAAATATCAGCGTTAGCAAATACAATATCCCTATAATCTTTCCTTGACAAAATGACTTATTTAGTTTTTAGTTATGTTGGTACTACGTGTAAGCCTGATAGAGCTTAGGGAGAACTACCCCCATCCTTGGATGGAGGTCTGAGAAGATAACCTCTTGGTGAGTCTCTCTCAACCAAGGTGAGCAAAAGGGGAGAAACTCAGACTTAGTTCTTTCCTTCTTGACTCTCAGGCCCACAGAAACCCCAATACTTCCCTCCATTAACTGCAGGCCACATGGCCCCAGATTCACTTATTCAAAGTCACCTTCTGATCACAGAAGAACACACCTTATCACACACTCCATCATACACATTAGACCCCAGACAAGAGAAATTCCAAACTATATGGCCTTTTGATATCTATCTTCTCTCTGTCTCACCCTACTGGTTTAACCCCTATGCTTCTCTCAAATACCTTTGGATAATTAAGTTGTTTGCATCATGGAGAATAACTGTCTTGTATCTCATCAATTCCTGTCATACCAGCCCCCTACCATAAGGGCAAGCCGACCTTTAAGAAACCTGTAATTTCTGACATATTTCAATAATAATTCCCTTTGTTTGGTTTTCTATTTAACTCATGTCCACCTTGCTAATAAATGAGTTCCGAGCACACTGAAGGGCTCCCTGGTGTCTTTACTCTAGAAAGAAATGGTCCGTTACCTTTCCCCTGGAGATCACCCCGCCAGAGACCCCAACATAGTTTTTTTTTTTTCCCCCAAAGCTCTATTAAACTCTGGCTTTTGGTGGTACTAGGGTTAGAACCTGGAATCTTCAGTGCCTCAGGCAAAAAGTTCTTAGCACATAACTAGTATGTTATCTCCTGCTAATTTAGTTTTTATTTTCATGTCATTTTACACCATCTGACAATTACATCAAAGATATTTTATTTTTTTCATCATTGCTGTGGTTATTATTGATGTCAGTGTTGTTGGATAGGACAGAGAGAAATGGAGAGAGGAGGGAAAGACAGAGAGGAGAAGAAATAGATAGATACCTGCAGACCTGCCTGTGAAGTGACCTCACTGCAGGTGGGGAACAGAGGTAACCTGATGAGCTACTGCCCAACCCCCCCATCAAAAGTATTTTCTATTCCAACTTTTGCTAAAGCAGGAGATACAAAAAAACGTATTTACATATCATAAGTTTAAAAGTAGTGAGATTTTTTACATAAAATAAACTATTCTGAACTAAAAGTTACCTATTTAGATTGTATAAGTATAGCTACACTATACATATTTGACAGTGTGTTTAATGCTTATCAAACACATTTTAAACCTTTTCATCTGAGTTAATGTAATCCAGAATATGAATGTGGCAGTGCTGTTTTTGCTTATAAAACTTTCCCTTATTGCCCGTTTATCATTGTGGTTTCTAGGTCTCTGTGGACTACTTTACTCGTTCATAATATTTGTCTCTGGAATCTGTCTGAAGCTGAAAAATCAGCATCTGTTATTAAAGCTTGTTTCTGTTTGAGCTAGATCTGATCCCCCTTTCTGGGGGGAAATTGAAAGGATCAATAGTATCTCGAAAAGTGTCACTTTGAAACAAGGCTTTTCTACTTTTTTGCCTTTTTGGGTTTTCACCACTTCAAACTGACATTTTCAGATAGAAAGAGATAGATTGCACCATCTTCCTGAACCTAGGTCACCTCCCTTTTTCTCATTTTTTCTTTTTTTGAGAAAGAGACCATAGCACAGAATCTTCCTTCAATGCATTGGGGAGTGGGGACCAGGCTCAAACCTGGGTCATACACATGACAAAGCAGCACACTATCCAAGTAAAATATTTCACTAGACCACTTTTTTTTTTTTCTTCCAGAGCACTGCTCAGCTCTGCCTTGTGGAGGCATGGAGAGATTGAACCAGGGACTTCAGAGCCTCAGGTGTGAGAGTCTCTTTGCATAACTATTGTGCTATCTAGCCCCCTTTCCCAGCCTTCTTTATCTTCTTTAAAATAACTATCTTTTTTTTTGTTAAAACCCAAATGAAGGGAAAACTTTTTTTGATTTCCAGAGAATTAGTTTGCTAATTCTCAGCACATTTTTTTTTTCACCACAGCAACATATTAGTTGCAAATAGAAATAATGATGTTCCAGGTATGTTTTCTCCTTAAGGATTATAATCATCAAATTTCAGGGTATTAATATGGCACTTTTTCTGAGTTTTGCATAGAAAGTCATAGTAACAGTGATTTGTTCTAATTTCTGAATGAAATTACTCTGACTTTGAACAAACAAGCCTGGTCCCCTCTCCCCACTGCACTGAAGGAAGATTCTGTGCTATAGTCTCTTTCTCAAAAAAACAACAATGGGGAAAAGATGTCCCTAGGAGCAATAGATTTGTAGTGCAGGCACCAAGCGCCACCAATAATCCTGGAGGTTGTCAATCAATCAATCAATCATAAAAGAGAGTGGGGGGAGATAGCATAATGGCTATGCAAACTCTTGCTTGAGGCTCTAAAGTCTCAGGTTCAAGCCCCCACACCATCAAAAGCCAGAGCTGATCAATGGTCTGTTAAAAAAAAAAAAAAAAAAAAGGAATAGGATCAATGAAGCTGTACTCATCTTTAGATCACTCTTGGAATCTCTGGAAATTCCTGTATTTAATGATCACAGTGATAATATCCTTTTTTTTTCTCTACATGTGAACTTTAAAATTTATAAGTTTGTTTATAATCAGTCATTTCTGGAGAATTTGCTGGGGGATGGGTGGTGGCACACCTGGTGGAGTGCATACATCATAGTGCGTAAGGATGCCGGTTCAAGCCCTAAGTCCCCACCTGCTAGGGGGAAACTTCTCAAGCACTGAAGCGGGTGTCTTTCTGTCTCTCTCCTTCTCTATCACCTTCTTCTCTCTCAATTTCTGGCTGTCTCTGTTCAATAAACAAAGATGATTTAAAAATTTTTTTAAAAAGAGAATTTGCTTATACTGGTCAGTTTATATCTACTTGTTCATAGGCATAATGAAAAGAGCACAGGTTTGACAAAGACACAAGCGATGGTCTATGTATACCACCTGTCTTTCTCCTTCCTTCAATGCGGGACAAATATCTTTTCCGGGAGTCGGGCGCAGTGGGTTAAGCGCAGGTGGCGCAAAGCGCAAGGACTGGCGTAAGGATCCGGGTTCGAGCCCCCGGCTCCCCACCTGCAGGGGAGTCACTTCACAGGCGGTGAAGCAGGTCTGCAGGTGTCTATCTTTCTCTCCCCCCTCTGTCTTCCCCTCCTCTCTCCATTTCTCTCTGTCCTATCCAATAACAACCACATCAGTAACAACAACAATAATAACTACAACAACAATAGAAAAAGACAACAAGGGCAACAAAAGGGAAAATAAATAAATAAATAAAATTAAAAAAATATATCTTTTCCTTCTTCTTTCCCTTTTACTTATAGCGATTCTAACAACCCTCTAAGAGATATGCTGAGACAACATTTTGGTACTTTTTCTAATATTTTGAAGGTGTAATCTTATTACAAAATCAAATTCTTTTAAAAGATGTATTTATTTTATTTTTCCAACTTTATTATTTACTTCTTCAGAGACAGAGTCAGAGCATAAAGGAGACCACAGCATTGAAGCTTCCTTCAATGGAATGGGGATTATGCTTGCACCTGGATCATACACATGGCAAGACAGCACACTATCAAAGCAAGCTATTTTGTAGGACTTTATTAGTTTATTTCATGTGAGAATCCAGAGCACCATTCTGGCATGTGAACCTGAGGTCTCCCAACACAAGTCTTGTTCTGTATAACTGAGCTGCCTCTCTGGACACTCAGATTCTGTCTCCCTCCACCCCTCCATTGCCTTTTGCTCCTTTCCATTTGAGATACTTTCCTAGATCTGTAAATATTCGAGAAAAACTATCAATAAAGTCTCAGTAACTTTACTATCTACCCATTACATTAATACATCCTTACTAAAAACCTCACTTCTCTGGCTGCTATTAAAATACTCTTAAGATTTAAGGCAGGAAACGTTAGATTGTTGATATATACAATATATCATTTCTAGCCCAGTGATTTTTTTTTTCCTCTGCTGGGCAAAGAAGAAAACCTATAACAGACTATTGCATAGCAACATAACATAAAGTTATCCTTATGCAATTTGGAATAGTTTGGAACATTCATAACACTAGATGTGGCGTAGATGACTAACTCTTACTGCTTCCTCGGTTTCTAGAATGTCTACTCTTCTACTTTTCTTCTTACAGTTCAGGTTACAACTCACCATCATTAAGTAATTCCTGTCTTTGGCCATGTTACTCTATTTGAAGTGAAACTAAATCATTAAAGAAGAAAATGCAGGGGCCAGGTGGTAATACACCTGGCTAAGCACACATACTACAGTGGGCAAGGGTACAGGTTCAAGCCCCCAGTCCCCATCTGCAGGGGGAAAGCTTCACGAGTAGTGAAGTAGGACTGCAGGCATCTCTCTGTCTCTTTCCCTCTTTATGTCTCCCTCTCCTCTCAATTTGTTTCCATGCAATAAAAATAAATAAATTTTTAAAGTATACAAAAAAAAGAAAATGTAGTATTCTATTAATGACCATGTGTAGTTACCTCTGAATCTTGCTATATAGGTTCTGTGTTAAAAATTAGAAGAACTTTCTAAGTGAAGTACACATATTTTCAAATAAATTTCTATTTATTTATTTATTTATTTATTTATTTATTAGATAGAGACAGAAACTGAGAAGGGAGGGAGAGGTAGAGAGGGAAAGAAACAGAGACAACTGAGCCCTACTTAACCACTCAGAAAGCTTTCCCCCTGCAGGTGAGGACCAGGGACTTGAACCTGGGTCCTTGTGCATTGTAATGTGTACGCTTAACCTGATGTGTCACCGCCTGGCCCTGAAGTATGTATCATTTTAAGGTAGCAGAATTCAGTGGGGGGTAGTGCAATAACATCTCAAACCTCACCATCCTGCTGTTTTTCCTTCGGCCATAACCTTATTTGCTATTGGAAATTCCTCCTGGGTTTTGGAGACTTTGACAAATATTGCTAGTGTCATCTTCTGTCACCACTTTACATCTTTTTTTTTCTTTTTTCTGAAATTCTTCTCTGTTCAGTATCTGCAGAATTTATTTCTCTCAGATTTAATAACATAATAAAAACACTTGTACAAATATTTATCAGACAGCATTATATCTGTTCTTAAAACATTTTAAAGAGAGAAAATGCCTGTGCCGTGAGAAAATGCCTGTGCCGTAGTTGCTTAATTCAGAAGCATATGGATTTACTGAATCTTATTATGCATCCATAAAAGCTTGGGGTTTACCACCTTATGACCAGCCCATCATTTTTTCTTAACACTATTGATTGTTTTGGTTTGCCACCAATTGACCTCACATGTCATCATACTCAACAATCAGTATCTTTCACATTCATTAGACAATTGTAAATACACAACTTGGTCATTCCTAAGCGAGAATCATAACCCTAGACCAACGAGCCACTACTTGGTCCTTCCTATGGAGGGTCTTAATTACAATAAAAAAATCATAAGGTCAAAGTTTATAACTAGTTTTTTTTTTTTTTCAGGGAACGTTTTCATGTCATATATCTCGTCTCATTTAATCTCTTATTTGCAGAATGTGCTATAGATTGTGGCCCAAGGAAAGTCAGTTTTAATTACTTACTGAAATTAAAGTTATAAGTGAAAATATTTTGCTAAGAAATTGGTTGTAACACTGAGGATTAGTAAGTTAATTTTATAAAAGTTCTTCAATTACATTTTTGTGTCTACTTTCTATTAGGCATAGATTATTTACTTTTTCAAAGTAATAGTAATAATAAAAGACTGATTTAATTGTCAGTGACTTAAAACATACTGGCTAGTATTATTTGAAATGTTACCAAGCAAGATGTTTTAAAATATGGGCACCATAAAAGGATGTGAGAGCTAAATTAATTAATTTCCCTGGGTATCAACAGAAAGTTGTACTTCATCTTGCAACAAGATACCCACAGATTAGGCCTTGCTAACTAGTTCTGGCATTTCACTAAATTAAGGCTACCATGCAATTCATTATAATCTAGGTTTACTAAAAGGAAATTGAAAATAAAACATGTAATTAGGCTTAGATGCCTTTTTCTGAACTCTACTTTCAATACCTTATTACCCTCCTCCCCCAATATTTTATCTTTTCGCCATTCTTTCAGAGTCAGATTGGTCAGACAGAAGATTTTTCTAGGTATGAGATCAATTTAGCTTGCTCACACTCTTTGACAATATCCTTGAAGGTTCATCTTTCTTGGTTAGCATGCATGGAGGCCTAAGCAAGCCCTTCATCAACCACAAGTGTTTAACTTGGATTTGAGAGATTATAATCACAATCATCTCCACAGACTCACAAAGACATTGAAGGGAAGAGTAAATCTATTCTTTTTAAACCTGTTTATTTATTATTGAATAGATACAGAGAGGAATTGGGAGGGGAAGAAGACAGAGATACCTGCAACCTTGCTTCACCACTAGTGAACTGTCCTCCTTGCAGATGTGGATCAGAAGCTTAAATCCATGCCCTAGCACATAGTAATGTGCACGCTTAACCAAGTGCACCAATACCTGGCTCTGTGTAAATTTATTCTTTATGAGAATGAGAGAGATCAGAGTACACCATTTAAGAACACAGCTATATACAAGATACTGGGTACTGTACAGCAAACCCTAACAAAAGGACTTTTCAAAGTTAACCCAATTACCAAATAATGTGATGATAACATTAACTATCGATTGTCTTTTTGAACCCTAACACAGCAGGAACCTCACATCTCCACTATAGAGCCTCTACTTCCCCCAGTCTTGGAACCCTTGGATAGGGCCCACTTTCCCGTATGCCTCTCCCAATTCATATCAAATAATATTGCATCTGCTGATCACAACCTAACCAACACAACGATTGCCACCTCAACATGCTTCACTTCAGACTGTGTCCAGAGAATTCACATGTGGAATGACAACCCTTCAACTTCATTACTCGGGTGAGACCTTTCCTTTCATAGTATACTCTAATTCCATCTCAGGTGGTTCACTTTCTAACAAAGTCCCCAAACCTAGATATACACCAGTTTCTGTGAGAGAGAGAGCATATGTTCACATGTATCCATAAACTACTGCAAAATATATGCCTGAAAGCAGAAGTGCACTAGAGTTTGCAGTGAGTACCCCCCTAACATTTCCTCTCCACTATTCCAAGCTTTGGGTCCATGATTGCTCAACAATTGTTTGGCTTCGTATGTTAACTCTCTTTTCAGTCACCAGGTTCCAGATGTTATCAGGATGCTGGCCAGGCTTCCCTAGACTGAAGACCCCACCAATATGTCCTGGAGCTCAGCTTCCCCAGAGACCCACCCTACTAGGGAAAGAGAGAGGCAGACTGGGAGTATGGACCGACCAGTCAACGTCCATGTTCAGCGGGAAAGCAATTACAGAAGCCAGACCTTCTACCTTCTGCAACCCACAATGACCCTGGGTCCATGCTCCCAGAGGGATAGAGAATGGGAAAGCTATCAGGGGAAGGGGTGGGAAATGGAGATTGGGTGGTGGGAATTGTATGGAATTGTACCCCTCCTACCCTGTGGTTTTGTTAATTAATTCTTTCTTAAATAAAAAAGAAAAAAAGAAAAAGGAAAAGAAACAATTTGCTTTTTTCTTTCTTGTTTTTGTCTTACAGTTAAAGTATACACTCTGTTGTCAACTCCTTTCTCTAACCCTGTCATATATATTTTCATTGGAAATAGTGGCTTTTATAACTAGTTGGCAATATCTGTCCAAGATGGAACTAAAAACTAAGTTTATAGTTAATCAGTTTATCTGTAACATTGTTTGCTGAGCTAGCGTGGGGGTGCCCCTTCCCAGGCTCATACTCTCCGGGTTGGAGAGAATGCGAATGGAGCCAGCCTGGGCTGCTACTCACTCAGCGACGCGAGGGAAATAACTCAGGAACAGACTTGTGGTGGCGAGACAGTTCAATTCTTTATTGATCAGAGAGCCCAGCCATTTAAAGGTCGGACCCAGAAGTGGCAAGTCAGAAACTGAAATGGCTAGAAAAAGGGCAGAGAAAGGCAAAAGGGGCTGGAAAGGCAGGATCTTCCTTAGCAACTGTTGTGATAACAGGTAGGATTAATAATACCCTGGAGGCAGGGAGGCTCTTGAGGGTAGATAGAAGATAGATCAAAGGAATGGAATGGGTGGGGAATCTTTCAGGCAAAACAATGATTATGTAGATAGGCCATAGTATCAGGAATGCAGGGTGAATGTCCCCTCAAGTCAAACCCTGCCAAGCTCAACCTCGTCCTCACAATTTCCCCGATAATTGAACACAGAGCAAATGTGTAATTCTTGCTAAATTCATTTTATAGATTGCTATTTTTCATCAAGATCATATGAATATGGGAAGCAGGAAATAGAACATCTGGTAGAGCACACATTTTTCTTAGCATCAGACTCTATTTTTGAATCCAGACAATATATGAGAGAGCCTTGGAATGTACCAGGATAGCTCTGTGGATGGTGGACGGTGTCTGCTTTCTCGAGAACTATCTTCTCCCTCTTTCTAAAAACAAATAAATCAGAAGGATAAAAATTGGGCTGAGGTGGTTACTCAAGAGTGGGGCATGTGTTTGATATACTGGGTTCATTGCCTGGCATCACAATTAAAAATGAATATATGCTGTAACATATATATATATATATATGTATATATATTATATATAGTGTGTGTATGTAAAGGAAAATCCACTAAAGTAGAACATATTCTCTTTGATCCAAGTAACTTTTCTTAGGGGAATGAATAAAATGGAAAAATATAAATTGTCAAATTTCTCCCAATCCTACACTAAGAGTTCTTAAAGCTATTATGTCAACTAGGAGGCATTTTAGTAGATATAAAATACATAAGACTGTCAAATTGGTTTCCCACATCTGAGAAATATGTATGCATTTTAACAGAAAGTTAATATATTAAGACATTCCAATTTGGTCTTTCCAGGAAGTTGGATTAAAAGAAGGAAGGAATAAATTATTTTTAATATATCAGGTAGCTCAGAAACTAAACCTTTGATGTTATAGAAAAATTATGTAAAGTTTTACACCAAGAAGGGTATCTGAATATGAAAATATATGATGATTCAGATTTTATTTCACCAATGGAATCATTGTGCTGTATCTTTCCATATTGGTTTATGTATAATGCATAAAGCAAGCTTTAATTTTTCAAGGCACCAAATAATGAAAAAAGAAACTAAAGTTTTGTCTTCAATTATGTTGGACTCATAAGTATTAGTTATATAGTCATGAAGTTCTAACTCATGCCTTTTTTTTTTAATGTTAGAAAAGAAAAATCCATTTGTACCCCTTGTAGTAGGCAACATGATAGTTAATAAAACTTTAAGATGTTCTGTTGGTTTTCTCTTTCCATGAACACAACATATTTATGGGATATTTTTCCAGTTTCTTAGATTTTGAGCAACAGAAGATGTTTATTATTTTTCTATGTGTGCTGTTAAATAATTCTTTTTAAAAAGAATAGATTTTAAATATTGCACACACACACACACACACACACACACACACACCTGTGATAGCTAATCAGTGGAAATACAAATAGCAAAATCAGAAAATTTATGAGACTGATAGGGTCTGGGAATCAGAAGGATTTCAAGTCTATGATGAATATATAGATGTTTCTTAACTTATTTTCCATGCTAATATGCCTAAAATGTTTCTTAATTTAAAAACAGTAGACAGGAAAATAAAACCAATCCACTTAGATAAATAAAAATTACTAATTTGTCAGAAGACCTAGAAATTAATATAGCACAGTTTCTGAAAGAATTCCAAAAGCATTTTGAGTAAAGGCATTACTGTAAGAGTTTCCCATTTGGTGATGTCACTGATGGATAGAAGTTGAGAAATATGAATAGAAAGGAGAAACATGAAGTAGAATTTAGACTAGGGTGGGGAAGGGCTTTTGGGTCCTGATACATGATAGTGGAGGAGGCCTAGTCTCTCTGGACATGAGACTGTTTTGCAGAAAAGTAAGAATTATTATCCATGAATCATCAACTGTATTTACTGTAAACCATTAATCCCCCCGATAAAAAAGTCAAAAAATTTTCTATTTGATGTAACAACTGTCAGCACCAATTACAATGGATTTTCAGGTTTATTTGCTAAAATATTATTTATGTCTTATTTTTTTATTGGTTTACTATTGGACAGAAACAGAGAGCTATTGAGAGAGGAGGAGATAGAGAGGGAAAGAGAGAGTGTAACAACTGAAGCCCTGCTTCTCCACTCGTGAATCATTTCCCCTGCAGGTGGGGACAAAGGGTTTGAACCTGGGTCCTTGTGCACTTGTAATGTGTGTGATTAACCACGTGCGCCACCACCTGGTCCCATCATAGATGTCTTATTTATAGATGGAACCACATGTCTGTTTTCTGCTGTCTGGGAATTTTTCTCTAATTAATTGTCTGTGTTTTTTTCTGTAACTCACACATTATAACTACAGCACAATATACCTCCAGCCTCAGTTCTGTGTTTACATCCTTAGTCTTCAGCCTCCTCTTTTAATCATCTCACACATGATGAATGGTATCCCATCGTATCTTTGTAACCCTGCATCCTCTTCCTCTCCAGAAAAGATACTTTGATAATGTATTAAAAGAAGAATACCCCAAACCACGCAAGCTAGTTGAAAGAACTGAGTTTATAGCAACAGACAAGTCATAATAGATATCTCAAAAATTATACAAGAGTGATATCTATTTTATGACAAAGTGCAGAGGTGGAAAATCTATTTAAGTCTTGGTTCACTAATAGGCCAAAGTAAACAGCCCCACAGCGTGATTGATATGCATCCTGGCTCTCATTACATGTAGTGATCCCATAGTTGCTTTTCTTTTCTTTCATTTAAAAAAATTTTATTTATAAAAAGGAGAGACTGACAAAAACTATAGGATAAGAGGGATACAACTCCACACAATTCTCACAACCAGAACTCTGTATCACATCCCCTCCACTGATAGATTTCCTATTCTTTATCCCTCTGGGAGTAAGGACCCAGGGTCATTATGGGGTGCAGAAGGTGGAAGGTCTGGCTTCTGTAATTGATTCCCTCCTGAACATGGGTGTTCAGCCAATACTCCCAGCCTGTCTGTCTCTTTCCCTTATGGAGCAGGGCTCTGGGGAAGTGGGGCTCCAGGACATATTGGTAGGGCATCTGGAATCTATAGGCTCAAAGAAGAGTTAATATATAAAGCCAAACAAATTGCTGACTAATCAGGAACATAAAGGCTGTACCAGTGCAGATGAAGATTTGGGGGTCTCTTTTTTGTAGATAGTAGGCATATTTTAGCCATATTCCAAAAGGCCCATGATCATACTAGATTTTTTTTTCTTTTTTGAGCCTGACATCTGATATGCAGGTGGATCCAAGTTATTGTCTGAAGAGATGGTGTCATGGCTAGAACAAGGACCAGAAAGCTGGATCAGGGAAGAGAGTAGCTCCCAAATATGAGAAAGGTATATAAATATTGTTGACTGTAAACCCCATCAGTTTGATCTGATCTGGGGCCCATATTCATCTTAGGAACCTATGTGATCTCTGCATCCCCGTAGATCTGAGTTCAAATTCTGTGGTCATGAGTAGGAACATTCCAAGCTGTCCCAATATCAGGACCCATCTTCATCAGGTGGAAGATAGAGTATGTTGTCCAGTCTTCCTTCAGAGGATGGAACATTCTCTACCATTGTTGATCCATTTTGAGGGCAAGGTCCTATGGGAGCCCACAAAGGGGTCTGTTGTGTTTTTCCTGATAGAGATGACTGCTAACAATGGAGAGAGGGGTTTATTTGAGGTCTAGGCCCATCATGTCTGTTTGGGAATCTCAGGACTCCCAGACTAGGGACCCAGCTGATGGGGAAGCCTTATAGTGACTAAAGAGTCATCGTTAAAGTATGCCAGTCTCTTGCCATTATTGATCTTTTGCAGTCCTTACTTTGATAATGCTAGCTTTTTCAAAGTCAGAGCTTTACATGGTCAACAACAATTATATTGGTTTTTTTCCTTCCAACTTGTATGCTTAAAAGTTCAAAACTAAGAAGTGGAAGTGTAGCTTAGCTAGATTACAAGGAGAAGGCAGAAACAGGTTAATAGAAAAATATTAAATTTAAGCAGATTATTCAGTCTATGAGCATATTTTAGCTAAAACAAATGAAGAAAATAAACCAGTGACTGAAAACAGAACAGAGGACTTGGAGCAAACATTTTGTCTGTAGGGATAAGAGAATTTATATAGAACAAATTTGGTCACATGGAGGCCTCTATTAAAAGTCTCATATTCTGCCTCTGTAGCAGGGTGAAATAAGATATTATTTTGACTAAACTTTCCCCTCCAGTTTTACCTAGGAATTAGTTTTGTGTCATTACTGATATGCCTTTTCTATAGTGAACTGAATTAAAAACATGCATATTCCTGAAAACCAGAACTGTCATGAAAATGTTCTCAGAATGCTATTGAGATGTCTCTTTTGTCATGTTATAATAAAGTAACTATGCCATCAAGTACTTCAGTTTAGCCTGTTTGCAAATTAAAAAGTTAGCCCACCAGTTTCATGATTTGGCAGAAGATATGAGACTCCTGGGTCAAACACAGAGTATTTGTTGCTCCTGGAACAGCAGGCAGTGTGACCTTAGTGTTTGCATAATTTACCTTTGTCTCTAAGTCCCATAAAAGCAACATGAAGTGGACAGGTGGGACTGTGCATGCAGTACATTTGCAACATAATTACAGAACTCTAAGCTTCTTCTTCTAGCGTTTGTCCTTCTTCTGTAGCCAGTCAACAGCGTCAGGTTGAAAGCTGTCAGGAGCTGCTTGTTGCTGGCTTTGAAAGTGACTGGGATCCATGTGGATTCAGTAGGCTAGTAAGGATTGTCAGTTTCCCCAATGAATGGGTACTCATGGGATGCACCACGAGAAGGTCGATCCAATAAAGAAACCCAACTCTAGCCTTTTTCTTAAAATAGCTGTGGATAAAGTTGTTCAGTCTTTCCCTTGAAGAAAGGAAGACATATTTACTGTATGTTGAACAGTTTGGGCTTCTAAGGAAATCTGTAATCCTGTGGCATCCCCTTGATTGGCAAATAATCAAAAGATCAGACAAACTGATTAAGAGGATAAATATAAAAATGCATGCGTACACACACACACACACACACACACACACACACACACACACACACACACACACGTGAATTGCCAAGTGCAGGTTGGACAGCACTCTGGCTCAATGCCTGGATGTAAGCTTGGCTCAAGACCTATGTTTTGCTGGCTCAATGCCCATGTTGCACTCTTGTACTTTCTGCACCTGGTACCTTTTGTGCCTAGCACTAATGATGTAATGTTGACATTACATTCTCATGTGTAGACTTGACTGACTACTGCACATGTTTAAGCTGACTTTATTAGCCAATGTAATAAAGGGGAGCTCTTGTACTTGCTTTCTCCATAGATATGTCATCTTTGTGTAATTTTTTCAATCTAGGGTCATCACTGAACTGAAACCCCTCTTCAGCCAGCAAATGCTGACATCTGACATACATACATGTATATATGTATATGCATATTTATATGTATATTATGTATATGTATATGATGTATATGTGTATATGTGTATATATTTCTTCTGTATACATGAGAGAGACCCAGTTAAACTGAGTAGCTTGTTCATGTGATTTCAGACACCAGATTAAACTACCTAAACTGAGATGAAGGATGTTGGCTGCTAGTTAGAAAGGGTAGGCTACCAGAGAAGGTTCAGTAAAAGGTATGAGGATTAAAGTCCTGCTTTCCTCAGTGAAAAGAAAATTATTTATGTTAGGTCTTTTCAGAATACAGAAGAGACCAAATTTCAGAGTGAATTCTTCCTTTATTTATGGCATGGGGATACCTTTTTCTCTTTCTGCTTTAAATTTGGTTTTGAGGAAATATTTTATAGGATTGTTTTCTCAGAGCTTCTACTTTACATGTCCCCAAATATGTGCCAGCACCATCAATGTGTGTTCTTTCCCTCCCTATTTAACTTCCCCTTTATCCTCTCACTTTAGTCATGACAAATATGCAGACATTTGCCAAGGATTTATATATGCTTTGCCCACCCTCTCTGTTCTTTTGTTTCTTAAATCCCGCACATGTGCATGGTCAACCATGGTTTTCTTTCGGACTTGTTTCACTTAGCATGGCCTCATCTACTCCCAATTGTATTATAGCAAAAGGTGATATTTTATCTTTTTTGTTTAATATGAAATGCTTTGTGAATTTGCATGGCATCCTTGCACAGGTCCCATACTAATCTTCTTGGTATCATTCTAAGTTTAGTATATGTGCTGCCGAAGTAAACACAATTTCATCTTTTCTTAAAGCAGAGTATATACAGAGTGAATATAAGTCACACCTTTCTTTTTTTGTATATGTATTTTAAAAATTATCCTTATTTATTTATTTATTGGACAGAGATAGCCAGAAATTGAGAGGGAAGGGGGATATAGAGGAAGAGAGACAGAGAGACACCTGCAACACTGGTTTACCACTTATGAAGCTTTCCCCCTTCAGTTGGGGACCGGTGGCTGAAACCCAGGACCTTGCACATTGTAACATGTGCATTCAACCAGATGTGCCACCACCTGGTCCCCATACCTTTCTTATATACACAATATCAATGTACACCAGGCTTCGTTATTGTCAGTAGTGTTATAGTGAACAGAATTATATGGAAATAACTTTTCCTTCTTTCCCTTTATTTTTTCCCTTATTTAATTTATTTTTTTAATTTAGGGTTTTGTTCAGGTGTGATTAACCACTCCAAGTTACTTTTCCATTCATATGGAAAGACAGAGAGGAGTGATTACACAACACCACAGCTTCCTCCAGTGCCGTAGCATGTTCCTTGTTGTAGCAGGCATTGAACCGGGGCTTTGTGCATGACAAGGAAGATGCTCCGCCTGGTGAGTTATCTCTAGTCCTAAAATGTCTTTTTCCAAAGTTAGTCTTTATCCAATACTCAACACTCAGAATTGTCCCTATGAAATTTTTTGTCAAAGACTTATTTTGGCATGTCAGAATTTTGCTTCCTAACAACAGAAAAAGTCTTTTTAAAAAATTATTTATTTATTTTCCCTTTTGTTGCCCTTGTTTTCTTTATTGTTGTTGTAGTTATTATTGTTGTTATTGATGTCATGGTTGTTGGATAGGACAGAGAGAAATGGAGAGAGGAGGGGAAGACAGAGAGGGGGAGAGAAAGATAGACACCTGCAGATCTGCTTCACCACCTGTGAAGTGACTCCCCTGCAGGTGGGGAGCTGGGGACTCGAACCAGGATCTTTCCGCCGGTTCTTGCGCTTTATGCCACCTTCGCTTAACCCGCTGCGCTACCGCCCGACTCCCCAAAAGTCATTTTTTATCTCTCTTCTTTTTATCTCTTCTTCTCTCTTTATCTCTCCACAATGGTTATCAATGGGATTCTGTGCATATGTGACAGATCAACTGCCTCTGATCCTTTTTATTTAAAGAGAGAATAGTGGAAATTGTGAGGGATGAGGGAGAAAAAAAGAGGAAGAGAAAAAAAAGAGACACCTGCTTCACCACTTGTGAAGCTTCCTCCCTGTAGGTGGGGAATAGGGGATTGAATATGGGTCCTTGTGCATGGTAACATATGCTTTAATAGGTGTGCCACTATCCAGTCCCCCAATCTGTTCTCTTAATTAGATGACACTATATATTCTGAAACTATTTGCATATAAACATCCTTATATATAGAACTCTAAACAAAAGTTATTGTTGCCTATGCTGACAAGGTGTGCAGAAACAAGGCAGACTTAAGGCAAGTACAATATTCCATTACTTAAGGAGCAGAAATACATATATATATATGCTCACTTATGTCTCCATACTGACACACATTGTCTCCATAGAGTTTTATCCACTGCTTGGCTATTTGGTCAGCAAGTTTTCTTCATCTATAAATTCCTTAGAAAACTTTCCATAGATCTGTAATATGAAATAGAATAACAATTTAGGAAAACTCAACTTTTTAAATTTTTAAGTCACCAGTCAACTACCAGCTTTGAGGATTTATAATCAGATCATTTAAACTTGATTTTGAGTGGTACTGTGATCATTACATTAATAAGGATAATATATTCCCTTCCAAGCAATCTTCCATAGAATGTAAATATAATGAGACCACCTCCTAGTACATCTGCTTCCATAGCAAATATTTATTTTTTCTTGTTTTTCATTAACCTAGAAATACAGGTTACATTAGCTAAAATGGAAATGTCTATTTGCACTGTCATGTCTATACAAAATATGGAAAGGAAAACAAAATATCCTTCTGAATTCAAGAATGACTGCTTCCTTGAAATTAATGTAAACAAGATTTGGAGGAGGACCTATTGGAACCAATATTGCACCTGAAAGGAAAGCTGAGCTACCCTGAGTCTCATTATATCTTCTATAAAGTAAGATCTTCACACTAGTTGGGCTGGGACCAACTGGGATCATGGTAGCTCCATTAAAAACAGATATTAGAAAAGAAGAGTACTCCATATTCTGGGAAACATTGCCTTTAAATCCCCGCATATCCCAGGCGCCTCATAAGTTATCTTTAATATTTATTTTTTTATTTATAAAAAGGAAACATTGACAAAACCATAGGATAAGAGGGGTACAACTCCACACAATTCCCACCACCAGATCTCCATATCTCATCCCCTCCCCTGATAGCTTTCCTATTCTTTATCCCTCTGGGAGTATGGACCCAAGGTCATTGTGGGATGCAGAAGGTGGAAGGTCTGCCTTCTGTAATTGCTTCCCTGCTGAACATGGGCGTTGACTGGTTGATCCATACTCCCAGCCTGCCTCTCTCTTTCCCTAGTAGGGTGGCCCTTCTTTTGTGGGAACATCCTAAACCCCTATTCTAAATAAACTCCATATATGGCAGAAGGCTCAAAAATCAAGTTAACTTACCTGTACTCTTTGATAGTTCGACTTTTCCCTTAAGATACATCTGAGTCTGCCACTATTCACTGGCTGTCTCTGTCCATAAAATCTTTCCTGTGACATGGATAGGAACCTCATCCTGGGTTTGAGAAATGATTTCTGTCACCTCTCTAGAACACCTCCAATATCGCTCTACATCCTAATATGTAGATCAAAAGGAGAATAGATAAGAAATATAGAAAGAAAACGAAGTGTGCAGATGAGACAGATAATGTCTGAATGCCCAAGGAATGATATTTTCACCAATGTTTGGAAATATCTTTGTAGAGGATATTACTGACTCCTGTTAATTTACAGAGTTCAACAACAAAAGTTGAAGACTTGCAACCTTGGGGTTTATTGTGTAAAATACCTTATATTTCTGTTTTATCTTCTACCTTAGCCCCTTCAAATGAACTCTGTTAAAAAGATAGGTAATTGTGAAATATTTAACACTTCATATTTTCTTTGAAATGCAGTTTAGTTTTTTATTTTAAAAAATATATTCTTGGGAGTCTGACAGTAGCACAGTGGGTTAGGTGCATGTGGTGCAAAGTGCAAGGACCGGCATGAGGATCCCAGTTTGAGCCCCCGGCATCCCACCTGCAGGGGAGTCGCTTCACAGGCGGTGAAGCAGGTCTGCAGGTGTCTATCTTTCTCTCCCCCTCTCTGTCTTCCCCTCCTCTCTTCATTTCTCCCTGTCCTATCTAACAATAATAATATCACTAACAACAATAATAACTACTACAATAAGGGCAACAAAAGGGAAAATAAATAAAAAATTAAAAAAAAAATTTTAAAAATCTATTCTTATGACTGCATTCAGACAATTCTTTTTAAAATTTTTATCATATTTTAAAACTTTGTTAGTAATTTAAGAGTGGTTTACAAGATCATGGAATTAAATGCATGTAGTTCCATACCATAATTGCAACCGCTACCGAAGTCCCATGCTTCCTGTATCCCCTTACCCCAAGATAGCCACCATAGTTCTCAGTTTACAGTTCAGCTCCAATTTTTTGGGGGGAGTTCATGTGTTTTAATTCTCTATATTTCCACATGAGCAAAATCATCCTGTTGTTGCCTTCACTTCCTTAAGTACTTCATTAAACATGATCACCTCATATTCTACCCATTTTGTCCAAAAGGATACAATATCATTTATTTATTAGCTTTTGTTGCCCTTGTTGTTTTATTGTTGTAGTTATTGTTGTTATTGATGTTGTCATTGTTTGATAGGACAGAGAGAAATGGAGAGAGGAGTGGAAGACAGAGAGGGAGAGAAAGATAGACATCTACACACCTGCTTCACCTCTTTTGAAGTAACCTCCCTGTAGGTGGGGAGCCGGGGACTTGAACTGGGATCCTTTAGTAGTTCCCTGTGCTTTGTGCCATATGAGCTTAGCCTGCTGCGCTACCACCCAACTCCCACAATGTCATTTCCTTAATTGTAGAATATTGTTCTGTTTTTCCATATGTGTCCCACAGTTTCTTTATTCAGTCATATTTAAAAATAAATTATGAAGGGAATTAATGGTTTGCAGTCAAGAATAAGTAAATTTGTTGCTATATGTGTAAAATTCATCACTTTTCTCAAAACACTGTCAGACCCTGCCTAGGTCCTCCTCCACCATTGTGCACCAGGACCAGAAAGCAATCCCACTTCCCCTCCAGACCTTTATTTTGGTTTAATACAACAAACCTAGTCCAAGTTCTGCTTTGTTTCTCCTTCTGTTCTTATTGTTCAACTTCTGTCAATGAGTGAAATCATTCCATATTCATCCTTTTTTATTCCTGTGTATGGGTATTTAAGCTGCTTCAACTCTTCAACTATTGTGAGTAATGTAGCTATGAGTTGCAGTTGTTATCTTATGGCATGTTAGTCTCTCAGTTAAAATTTCTAAATAACCAGCCTCATATACCACAGTTTTCCCTGTTTGCTTCTCTTACTGCCAAACTACTTGCCATTTTCTGAAGGGTGTAGTACACCAGGTACTCATAATTCACAGGTTATTCCCTTTGTCTGGACTAGACTAAGTAAATATACACTCACTAATTCTTCAGGGTAGTGCAGAGCAGAACACTATTAAAATGTAAGCTATCTAAGAGTGACAAATATATTTTACTTAGTGCTAAATCCTTATGTTCAGCAAACTATAGGCAATCTCTCTCCCTCCCCCCATATATATATCACTAAATGAACTACAAGTTGTGTTTGTAAGTTCTCATATGTTCAAAAGATAAGGTGTCACATTTTAGAAATATATTTCAGACCACATGTTAAAATCAATATATTAATAGATATCTCTAGGAAGTTGTGATATGAAATTTTCTTTTTATTAAATTATGAGAAGAATTCTTGTGTATGCAACTAGAAGTTTATAATTCTTTCCTTTTATACAACCTGAAGCATTAATTTAGATTCAAGGCTACAGATCTTTCAGCTGAGAGATGCCATGAGAGTGTCAGAACCCTTTAATTGAACTTTATCAAACTGAGTGGCAGCTTGGTTTATCTAGATTGAAGACTTTTTTTTTCTTTCTACCTTTTAATTGTGGATCATTCTTAAGGTGTTTTATTATAATTGTTCACAGCTTGTGCTGCTTTATTGATTAAACTACTGTGAAGCTCTAGGTGAAAGCACAGCAAAAACCATGTGATGGCAGCCTTTTAAGGTTATTGTTATGCTTGTAGTCAGATGGCTGCAGTTTTCATGGCTGTGATTGAAAAACAAATGAAATGTTTTTAGGAAACTGTAATCACATTAGTCTGACATTTCACTACTTTCCCCCAGGTAATAGATTTTTTTTTTTCCATTTCTAAAAGGAGGCCTCTAATTAGATATTGTTTCTCTTCTATTTTTTAAAAGGAAAGCTGATGCTACAAGTGCCACAGAGCATATATGAAGTTTCATTTCTTCCTTTTTGAGTTTCTACTAGGTATTACATAAACTCTGTGTGTGTGTGTGTGTGTGTCTTATATATATGTGTGTGGTTTATGTATTTTACCATGAGCCAAAAGGAATGTGTGGCTAAGGAACTAGACTCTTAAGCATGAGGTCCTGAGTTCAATCCCCGGCAGCACATGTACCAGAGTCATGTCTGGTTCTTTTTCTCTCTCTCCTATCTTTCTCATTAATAAATAAATAAAATATTTTTTTAAAGTGTGCATATAAGCAATTGGATTTTCTTAGAAAACACAGACCTAAAAGACATTACTCAAAACAGATCTGTATTGGTGTTACATATTTACGGAGTTCATTGAGAATGAATAAAAAGCCAGCAAAAGAGAGACTGTGAGTTCCTTAGACTTTATAAATGAGTAGAATAAAATTTTAAAACAGATTTACACTCAGACTGCTGGAACTTGAATTTAGGTTTCATTACTTACCAAGTTTTTGATCTTACGTCTTTTCTTTCACATCTATGAAAAGAGAGTAATAATCAAGGCCTCAATAACATGATAGCTTTAAGGATTTATTGTGTTAACTCTAAATAAAGTATTTAGAACATATTAAATGCTCAGTATAATTAGTTCTCAGGTCTGTTTTTTCATATATGTATCTTCTTCATATATGTATCTTCTTCATTCATATATGTATTCATATATGTATCTTCTTCATTCACTCAAACTCATCGTGAATAGAAAGAAGACTAATCTGCAGAAGGCACTAAGGGACAGAAGAAAAGGCAGATAACTTCTGTCATCTGGGTATTTAAGTGCCCACTGGATTCATGACACTATTCTGAATGCAAACTTGGTGGAATTAAAATATTGGCAGA